>NW_027656230.1:0-131000 GCF_964235325.1 Thermobia domestica | reverse complement strand
ATACCCGGCAATGACCTTGAACGGGTCTGCCCGCGGGTTTTTTTTTTCGCCCTGCCAGGGTATGACCGAGTTATCCGGACTACCAGGTTATCAAGCGCCGAGTTATCGGGACTCCACTGTATATCTTTATATTTCTATTTTACGAGTATCATTTCATTGTTAGTTTCTATGTGCACTGAATGTTAGAAACTTTTTTAAAAAAACTGAACTTCAATCAATCTTTGGATAAGTACATAACAAGATTCTTTTTATTGAAATATATATATATATATATATATATATATATATATATATATATATATATATATATATATATTAATCTACACAGTTTCTGTACAAAGGGAAGTAATGCGAATCAGACACTCTTACACGTACTTTCTTGTATTTTTCAGTTCATTAAATATTACTATTCGTTAGATGCATTTCTTGTTAGGTAATATTTGTGAGTTGAGAAACAGAGTATTAAAAATCCATTTTTTTTTTTTTTTTTTTTTTGAATTAATGTTATTAATCTTTCCTAATAGTAATACATTCTACGAATAAAGTTCTTGGGTTCATTATTATGAATAAGAAATAATAGAAAATTTAATATCAAAAGCGACTGATAGTTTCTCCCTACAATTCTCTATATTATAAACTATGTCCTAATAGAAATAGTAAAAATTTAAAGAATTAGCATAATACATATTAATGTCCTAGAATATATAAAATTTACTTGGTGTCCAATACAATTTAATTAATTTAATCTTATTTCTTTGTTTCTATATCTTTTTATCTAGGCTTATAGACTATATAAAATGTTTCAAAAAACACAACAAAACTTCAAAAATGACTCCTTGAAATGTATATAAGAAATAGTATTCTGAAGTACAATATATTATTAACCAATAACATGCAACTATAGTCACCCGGAATCGCCCAAAAATGTGAAATTGGTATTCTATCTTATTCAAAAGTAACTAGGGAATAAGAAACTATATATATTTCAGATTCAATCTCAATATCTCTTACCCATGAAGAAGCATGTAGAGAAATCTGTAACTAGTTATGAAAGATAACTATATACTGATTTCCTCTTCATTTGGAGTGTACGACTTACTCTGCAAATGTAATGACTTATTTTGGCATGGCAAAAAACGAAACAAAAGTAAAAACCAGAACCAATGACTCCATTAGATATGTTAAACGGGGGGGGGGGGGGGGATACAATATATCAGATCTTTCTAAACATTTGGAAAAAATAGACCATAAACTCTCACAAGTCAGGATTCTACACTCTTCAAGAAATAACACAAGGAAGGAGTTTTTAGGTCAGTTTCACAAGTCAGTATTTTTTTCAACGTTATTCTGTTGTTCTGAAATGAAGAGGTGTGTCGAAATGGATTTTTATAACAGATTCCGAAAATGACTTTCAAAATTCCGTATCACGTAAATTTTTCTTTTTCACAAATCATGAAAATGTGAAAATTAAAAAAAAAAAAAGTGTTTAAAAGATGTTTTATTACACAAACCTAACATCCATCAATATATTCCAGTTGCACATTCTGTGACTTTTGAAAGAGATGTACGAAAACTTTAATTTTTTCTAGAAAATGTGCAGTAAAGCGCCATGAATTGTGTGCGCACGGGGATTTCAAGCTGATTGGAATATTGTTCGGCCAATAAGCAGCCTATATCGAATTTCCTTGCTTCTTATGTGAATGGGACTCCAGAGTAAAGACAGAATATTGGGTTCGGAAGTAGTGACCAGTCAGAAGTACCTTACCATTTGGCGAAGAAAACATTGTTTCAGTTCCACTGGTTGCTACCTCGAAAATACTATTGTCCCCGTAACATATAAAACCAGGTTTAATAAAGCAATTCGTGACAGTTTTAACCAGGGACAATACATAAATACGAAAATCAATGGAGGACAATCTAGTCGAGAAAACAATGAGTGAGTTTAACTGCATTCAGAAATGTGGTACAAATCTTTTTTGGGGGGAACACGAAGGTTGCCAATTACACCATTTTAGTTGACGGTATGTTGGGATCCTATAAATTGCTTGGTTGCGACATGAGGGTCAAAATTCACTTTCTTCACGCTCGTCTAAATTTCTTTCCAGACAATCTTGGTGATTTTATGAAAGAATGTGGCGAGCGTTTTCATCAAGTGATAGAAACGAGATACCAAGGAAAGTGGACTGTATATATAATGACTGACTTTTGTTGGATGTTGAAAAGAGACTGTATCGTTGAACACCGAAGAAAATCCAAGAAGAGAAAGTTTCAAGGGGAGTCTAGTGGTGAATGATAAGTATGTTTGTTTCGAAATAGATATATACGTTTATCTATTCCTTACAGACTCAATCCAACCTTCCAGAGCATATTTTTACACGTTAGAAACGTTGTCATATATCAATGTGATTAAAAGATTACATTTTCTTTCAACCGGAATAGATAGATGAATGATAGTATTGTGTAATAAAATATATTTTAAAGACTTTTTTTTTTCAAATTTCCACATTTTTATGATTTGAAAAAAATACACTTACGTGATTCGGAATTTTGAAGGTCATTTTCGGATTTTGCGAAGAAAATTCATTTCGGTAGACCTCTTCATTTTGAAAGACTAAACCTTGCATATTAGTATTTTCATTTTTAAAAATCGAAATCAAATTTTGATAAAGGAAATTTAAACAAATTATTGATATTATTTTTGGATAATTACTATGCACAGAATAAAAATAAGTATTATAGTTAGAAACACTGAATATCTACTAGAATGAAGCATCCGTTAATGGACACCTCTCAACAGCAGTCGCCTCCATAATACGGACACATATATATTGTTGTAGGAGAGAACTATCACCTTTATGGATGCGGATAATCTTTTACCCCCAACGTTTTAATAATTTCTTCATAACTGACAGGAATTGTTCTCAGTTTGTATATGTTTAGTATAGAAAGTGCTTTCTGCAATTTGAACATGAATCTCCAGTTGATCTCTTCAACTGATACGACAGTTACAAGCAAACTTCATCAGAAACTACTATCCGCATGAGTATATGGCAGATTAACTATTACAGTCTTTTTCCAAAGAAATCCATAAATTCTGAAGATTGGTTAGTTGTGCTACATTTTCAGTATTTAATGATAATGCTGCGTATTCTTATCGGGTTTCTTTTGCTTTTACTACAGTCAGTAAGCGAATTAAGGGACTTTTATAGAAGTATGACTTCTACTTAAGAAGAAAACATACCTATTATATTTAGCAGTATACGTTCAAATAAATATCCTCTAGCGATTTTTTTTTTTCTTAACCGAGGCAGATTTTCCTCTCATTGCCCCAATAATTTGAACAATTAGTGTATTATGTCGATAGTAACATATATTTACATATACAACTAATGTGATTACTATATACTGCATACAATTACTGCATTAGTTGTGAGTAATTTTGTGTAACTTCTCTGTAAGGGACACCTCTCATTTACGGACAAATAACCATTTCTGAATGGTGTCGGTCATTTCGAGAATTCACTGTATCAACACCATGGTACAACATTCATTTGTATTAAAACGTCTCAATGCTCAGAGTCTTTAGATTTACAGTACGTTCCTTGTTTCTCGTGTGTAGAAGAGAAGGTGGATGACAGATAATATACGTATATAAATCAGTTTCTAAGTACGTGTGTACTGTTCTACTCAAGGTTTTAATATTATATTAAATTTATTATTACAGCAAAGTTTGTTGTTACAGTGAACTCAGGGCTCAGTAAGGGAAAATAGGGAAAGTCACACTAGTAATTTTTTTTCCACTTGAAACTAAAAGGAGAAAACCTTCTTAATATACTAAGTGTTGTTACAACACTTAATACATTAGATAACCTTTATTTCTTAGTTTCAAATGATAGAACATAAATTTTTTACAGTGTGTCTTCCCTCACAAGCAACCTCTGAGTGAATTGTACTGAATAACAATGAAATATACTATGTTACAGTGAAACATATTTGTGAGTTAATTTGTATTTCTACTTCTGTATTTTATAAATCAACAATATTTGGATAGTTTGAGATAAAGATACCAGAAATGATGTTCTGTTTCATCTTTTACACGTATTTATAATGATTCTAGAGGTGATTATTTAGAAAATGCGTCTTATTTGATTTTAGTATTTCGATTATTACAGTTTTTTTTTTTTTTTTTTTAAATTTTGGTAAGACAATTAAGAAATGGGATTGTAGTAAAGAGAATAAAAATTAAAAACAGCTTGATACCCTAGATACTATATATTCCCATATCCATATAATCTTTTTATTATTTCTTGATGTCAGGAATCTATTCCTGGAGTTTTGTTGTGTATTTTTGAAACACCCTATAATTTCACAAGCATTTTTTAAAAACATAAATTGAGTAGTGCCAAAGTATTGTGAATCATATTTTATTTATTTGCAGAAACAATGGATTCGTCAGTTGCTCTTCAAACCTTTCATTGCTGCCAACTGCTATAAGTAGTGTCTGCACGGCTGCCAACTGATATACTTGAATTTGGTTCCACTTTTCAGTCAGTCTGCCGAATGATTAAGATTGATATCTTGTAAAAACAAAGCATATGGATTGCTGAATGATTAAGATTGATATCTTATAAAAACAAAGCAGATG
Organism: Thermobia domestica; assembly: GCF_964235325.1. NCBI lineage: Eukaryota > Metazoa > Arthropoda > Insecta > Zygentoma > Lepismatidae > Thermobia > Thermobia domestica. Next base: position 126,355 of record NW_027656230.1, on the reverse strand, counting down.
GATTGCTGAATGATTAAGATTGATATCTTGTAAAAACAAAGCAGATGTATTGAGATGTGGCACGGAATTCAACTATAGTTTGTTGGCAACAATGAGAAAGTTAAACATAACATTTGTCTTCCTTACTGAAAAATAAGAGTGCTGTCGTTTACGAACTTACTTGTCGTTACACGAACTTAAAACCAAAGCACTTCTTCTTGAAATAGGTATCATCGTGTGCAAGGTTATTTCTGGAAAATCGACTAACACTACTTTGGCACCTTCATGTATTTATGGATGAATAGTTGTTGTGTTATGATACACTCAGGATAGGTATTAGTTTTCATTAAATATAATATTCTTTACTACAGTACTTTCTATATTTAAAGACATTTAAGAAATAATAAATTAGTTCACACATGATACCTATAATGAAATTAAGATATATATTTTGTATTGATATAATTATTATAATTAGAAATCTGAAATTTTCTTTGGAAGCCATTATGAACTAAATTACCTTCGTGTAAGTGAAGTTATTAATATTATTTGCTACTTTCAGTAAATGAGTTATGTTGCTTATAATGTAAATTTGTTCCTACTTTCCATTTATTATTACATTTCTTAACATTAACGTTTCATAAGAAATGGGAGTAATTAGTTTAAAGACTGTAACAGTTAGTACTTTTTATATAAAAAAAAAAGGTAGTACGAAATTACGGTATCATAGGATAGGAAAATTTTATAATATAGAAAGATTTTGTTTTAACATTACGTAAAAAGCAATCAGTTTAGAGCTTCTAAAGAACTACTTTCTGTCACTCAGTAAACACAAACAACAGGCTTAAGTGCATACGTATACATATTGAAGTTGCAATGATTACTTAAACAAAGACGCATGCAAAACAGAAGCTATAAAACAAGATCTAGGTCGTGCAACACTTAGTTCTAATCATGCATTGATGCAGGGTTTCCGTAAATAGATGATGACGGGAAAATGACAATAGATTATATATATTTTTTGTAGTTAAATATCTATATCATTTGCTCTTCATACTATTAGTAGAAGTTGTAGTTATAAATATCTGTAAACTTTCTTTTTTCCAAACTTTTACTAAATGTTTGACAAAAATATGATGGAATCTTGCAGACTTAATTTAAACTATTATATATTTGATCGAATTATCAAAATATTTTCTGCACTTCTTTACTTTTCTGTATTTGACATATATATATAGCTTCTATACGCAAAGTACTGGAAGAACCATTTCAAAATAATAATTTCTGTGAAAAGAATTTTCCAGTACAAGCTTCAGTATTTCAAAGACGTAACATTTGAGAGCTTATATTTTTGTTCATTTGTTTTTAGTTTCTAATTACATGTGTTTATATTAAACAATATTTTTTTTCCATCTTAGTGAACAAGCTCGCGCGATTAAAAAAAAAAAAGAACAAAGATGAGGAAGAATTATTAAGTGTCTTCATTGGGATGTAAGAAAAAAAAATCTTAAATGACAAATTTGTTCCGTATCTATACAATATCCACTTTCCAAAGGTTTTGTTAGTTATTATTTGTATTATATTATAATGTTCTCCTGTTTCTGTATATAGGATATGTACATTTTAATATTTTCATCTTTTTCTTTCTCAAAATGATGTTACGCTGAAGAACCTGTCGCCTTCCAGATTTCTTCTTTCGCCGAAGTAAACCAGCTTGTAGTTTCGTCCTCGTCACCAGATGGCTCTGAAATCGGAAGTTTGTATTTAAGGGTGTTACAAAAAAAGGTAAGTTTAGATTGTATTACTAAAAATGGATCTATCTATTGCTTTGTCTAGTTTAGTACAAAAAAAAAACTATTTATTTGAAATGATTCTAAAGTATTTGACTGTTTTGTTTTTAGTAACATGGCTAATACATCTGTAAACTATTCATTTCTACTAACTATAACTTTTATTGACTAAAAAAACTATTCATATGCTAATTTCTTAACGGAAAAAATATCCTATACTTTTGCTAAAAGACTAATTTCTCTTCTATTGGCTTTCAAATTAAGTTTTCTTTCCGCTTTTTCAATATATTTTAAACTATTTAGCACTAATGAAATAATTTCATTAAAGAAGTGACCAATGAAAATCATATTCATGCAAAAAATAACTGAAAAAATAAAATAAATAGTTCGAAAGAAAGTAGTATCAATCATTGCGTGCTAGATTTCTTTCCTTCTTGAACACTTAGAAACATATTTGTATAAAATATGCTCACCATTTATTTGATGTAAGAAGATAGTGTCTACAAAATTCCATGAAAATCTTCCAGGCTGACTCATATTCTGGTTTAGTCTGTTCTTCTTCTTGTTTAAAGTAAGACAATGTCTTCTGGTATATTATTTAAAATATATTTTGCTCATAAATATAAAATATATTAATATACCTTGCTACGGTAATTTCTATAATTCAATAAAATACTTCTGTATTTATGTTCCAAAGTGCCCTTTGAATACTCTCACATTTTATATAGGTATATACATGGTATTTCAAAACAACACCGACAACATTTGAGAGGTGATTTCTGACACCAAGATAAGAGAAAATGTATAGACCAACCTGGCTGTACAATGCTTTCTTTCGGAATTATAGGCTGCCGAAAACATGAAAAAATGAACTTTAAAGATCCATACCTACAAAACTATGGGACCTACTGTAGTGGGTCAAGACTTCATTTAGGAACTAATATGTGCCCTATCCAAAAATCCATGTTTCAGGATCCTATGGTACTCACGCAACAATTTTTATAGAGAAAGTTAGGCTACGGGCATATAATTTGAAGTACTCACCAACTACCTCCGTAAAAATTGTTGCGGAAGTACCGCAGGATTCTGAAACATGAATATTTGGATAGGGCACATACTAGTTTCTAAGAGAAGTCTTGACCCAATACGGTAGGTCCCATAGTTTTGGAGTTATGGATCTTTAAAGTTCATTTTTTCATGTTTTCGGCAGCCTATAACTCCGAAAGGAAGAATTTGTGTACCCAGGTTAGTCTATACCTTTTGTCTTCTCTTGGTGTTAGGAATCACCTCCCAAACGTTGTCGGTGTTGTTTCGAAACATCGTGTATATATACATATCCTTTGCTATCTCTAATTAACTATTTTGTGACATTAAATGTATTTTCTTATTTAAAAACAAGGTTTCTCAAATATATACAAAATTAATAGTTCTCAGGTAGCATTCCGTGAAGGAATCGTTAAAAGATTACCATATTTTTGAATGTTATTTCATATTATGGTTCATGAAGTTTATAAGATCTTTTTTTGTGTATTTATAGTTGGTTTTCCTCTATACAGAAGCATTTTTTTTTCAAATAATAATAATAATACCATTTGTGTGCCTATTGCAAGAATTGTGGATCTCTTTTAACCCGTAGATAACGTCGTATATTTAACAACCTCGTTAACGTAATATTGACGCTGTGTTATTGATCCAATATATTGTTTTCCATACTGTTTTTAAACTGTATTCTACTATTGTTAATTTGAGAACAGAATATTCAAGATTTTCTTTTCTTCAGCTGCTATATTTTGAATTGAAGTTTGAAGTAAATTTAATGACGGGAACAAAATAATAAAAATGATTTGTATTATTGGTCTCAAGTAGAATTCATGAAATATTTAGCGAAAGATTCATGCTTTTCTTTTAAAAAAAAAAGTTTATCATATTAGTCTCCTCGTTTGGTTGTTACATGATAATATAATTCTACGAAATACAGAAGAATTTAATAATTTATTTAACAAGTCTAAGTATAATTATTCTTGAAATGAAGTCTACGCAAATTGATTTTTATTATTAGTTTGATTTTGAATTTAAGATTTATTTATAATTTCCTGTATCCAAGGATAAAATAGTTTAGTGTAATAGGAAATTCTTTTAGAGAAACTAATTTTATATATATATATTAAAAAGATTACATTTGTGTTAACAAGAAATTTTAATTCTACATAATATTTCGCCCAGATTTCTGGAGTTTTTATGGTAAACGTACTCTCTTCAATATGCATTGATAAATTTTAATTTATTCGAAGAAAACTACAGATCTGTTCGAAAGATCAGTGTATGTATTAATCAATTAGATTTGTCCATTAAAACCTAAAGTTAAGCCTAAATTCATTTTCAACAAGCCTAAATTCATTTTCAACAAGCCTAAATTCATTCGAAAAACGAAATCTTTCAGTTTAACGGCCCAGATTATGCTTTTTAGGTTAAGGAAGACAATGATTAGAGCAAGTGAATAATGATAGAATTGGCGGAATGAGAGTGTGGAAGGAAATGTGAATACCCCAAGGAAACTCACAGACACGATAAGGCTTGTATGTCCACCACAAGCTTATTTGATCGGGGATCAAACCAGGAACCCGCACACCAGAGATAAGCGCTCTGTCATTGAGCCACATTGCCCCCCCCCCCCTAAATTCACTCAAACAGTCTAAAAATATGTGCGAACTAGCAGTAGATACTAATAAGCTTAATTAATTCACAAAACCTTGACATCTATGCGAAATATTAGTATATATTAAGCCTGAATTGACTCAAAGTCTAAAGTTTTGGGAGAAATATCAGCACATATTAATAAGATTAAATTCGCCAGGAAATCCGTAAGATCTAGGCAAAATATAATGTTTTAATGTAAACTATTTTTACTTTGTTGTATAGTAAGTCTGTAAAATATAGTGGATCTAATAATAATTACGAAAGTATTGCACTTTTTAGATTATGGTAGTAAAATTAATAATCTGGAATTTAACAATATTCAGGGTCTAACTACACAAATAAATACTGTTCGTAATCTCGGATCCACATGTCTGTTAAGCTTTAGAATACTTATATATATATATAAGCATGCACATTTTTCAAAGCACAAATTTTGCATTAGCGCTTTATTATGATAAGGTATGAGTGAGCTGGGTTAGAATTTAAAAGGCAGAATTAGACACAAAAATGACGAGTTTATTTTCTAATTGAAAAGGTACAACACTGAACACAAGTTTGTAATACATTTGCGTATACAAAACGCGTTATTTTTTAAAAACCACATAGTGGTACACCATATCGCATTATGAATATGTATATATAATATTCTTCGTTTAAGAGTAGAAGAATGATTTTATAAACACTTTCACTGCACTAATTAAAAAAAATCTGGGGGCTTTATTTCTACACATAAATGCATCACAAGACACAAGGGGAAAAATAATAATAAAATTGAAAAATATAAGCGTTTTATCTTCTTAGATTATTTTACAGTTATTCATATCTTGTACTGATTGTTCCTTTGACGTTGGGATTGATTATGTTTCACCATTCTTCCTCATCTTTGAGAATACACAAATTACTTTATTTCAAAATATTGTCACTTTGATTTCAAGAAGTAAAATTGTTCATTTATTGGTACAGTTGAAGAAAAATTTAAGAAAAGTATAAGCTCCCATCTGGTAAATGAAAAGAAAAACGATTTAAAATGATATATATATATGTAGTAATCTAGTCATGTACATTCTCATAACATAATTTTGTTGTTTTGCAAAATTTATTATATTTAACATTATTGCTGGTTTCAATTATATATATGTATTGGAATCATCTCTATTAAAGATCTATTTTGCAGCTTTCGTACATCAAAAAAAGATATCCATTCTTTAATAATGAGTATTTCATTTTAAGTACCGTTAATAAATCAAGTCTTGAGAAATATGTACATAAAGAAATTAGCGATCTCAATAGTAGTCTTTATTATATGGTGTATGTCCATATTTGTGTGTATGTGGATCTAGATCTTCTAATAACAAGATAAAATGAACTATTAACTAAGACACTACTAGTCATGTCACACATTTCTAATGTTGGAGGGGGTGATATTTTAAAACATTTCTTTTCATCTATGCTTTTCTATTTATTTATTTTTCTTTAAATTTTGACTCACTGAATCAAAAGTACCTTATAAAATTGCGTTTGAAAAGAAGCGCTGGATACTGAAGAGCAGGGCCGAAAGGTTCCAGTGGATACACTTTTCTGAAATAAATGTAAAACTTAAATGTTCAGTTCATTTATTTTATTTTTTTCTTTCTTTCTTTCTTTCCTGCTGGGTAAATGAATAGGTTTAGGTAGTAGCTAGGTGAATTAAAAAATTGCTTCAAACGGAGTAATGTTTTTAAAGAACAATCTTAAAATATTATGTTTTCTTCTAATGGTTTCACTATAAAGTCCTCACAGTAAAAAAAGAGAATATATATATATATATATATATATATATATATATATATATATATATATATATATATATATATATATATATATATATATATATATATATATATATATGTGTAGATCTAAGGCTTGTGTAGGTTGTGAATATTAAATAATAATAATAATAATGATAATAATAAAATTAAGAAATTGAAAAAATAGTTTTGGTAAATGCAAATAATGGTGTATGCCTTTTAAAAGAACAAGAAACTTATAATGGAGTAGTGAAAACTTAACTGTTGAATAGTAAGTAGTTTTTCTTTTTCTGAATTGGAAAAGTAGAAAGCGTTCCAGAAGTCATTCCGTCAGGGAAAAACTCGATCAAATAATAAGCAATCAAAGGTTCGTAGTGGATCAGTATCTAGTTGAGTTTATTACAATCAATTACTTTTGTTGTTCATTTTTAAATATATTATTATGTACGCCTCTCCATTTCGTATGTTCTTATGTTCATAATTTTCCAAGATATGCTATACAATAAGGACAAGGGAAAGGGAGATGTTGAGCAAAGAAGCAGTAGTGTTTGATAATTGAGTGCACGGTGCACTATGAATACACAGAGGTAGTTTTTGAAATAAAATAACACTAGTTTCGAAGACTATTAATTGACAACATATATACCTCTATGATCTTCTGCTAGAAAGATGTTGAAAAATGCCACATTCAAAATATAATGTAGACTACAGTGAAATTTTGTTTGTTGAAACATTCGGCAACTACATGAGAAAGAATAATGATTACAAGGAATCCATTTTTTTTTTATTTATTTCGTATTTTAATTCCTTCTCAATAACTAGCAAGAATAGAAAGTGACAGATGATATATGAAAATAGTTAAGAGTACGATAAAAAATATTTTTCCTTTTTGAAAATATGCTGCGATATGTTATATACATAATTATATATATATATATATTTATTTATATTTTTGTTTTGCTGAAACTCATTGTAAAATATGTTAAAAGTATCTTTTCATTTATGTTTTGCAAAATATATATATACGAATGGATATGGGTGACTGCTATTAGTTCTTGTAGCTGCGGTCAATGTTAACGCTGTAATCGATGATTAATCAATGTTAATAAGAGATTTTGATAATTAATACTGAAAATCTTGTTGGTGTATAGAAGAAAAATAAATATCTTTATTTCAGGTGTATATAAAAAGTAGCTTTAGTCATGAACTTTTAATTCTTTTGTTTTTTTTTTCTCAAAAATAGAATATTTATATCCTCAGTCTGGGGGAAAAAGTGTAGGACAGCGAAGAAAACGAGGGATAAATTTTTAGAAAACAGCACATAATATTTATTCTATTCATCAATTTTAATTCATTTATTTAGCTATGTGTTCAATGAAATTCTTTACGTATGCGTTTTTGAGTATTTTGTTAAAATAAATATAAGATCACATTGATGTTTTGTCATTTAAGAATGCACAAGGAATGTTGTACCCCAGAAAATTTGTATTAGCCTGTGTAAAATCTACATATTCCTTTAATACAACTTGTTGAAGCTCATTTTGGAATATTAACAGATTAGAGAGTGAAATTTCTTGTAATTTGGGAAGATAAATATTCTCAACAGAACAGAGCAATTTTTTTAAAAAAATGAAGATTTACTATCAATAAAAGAAATCTTATCTTCTGCATCTGTGTTTGCGAGCAAAACCAAATTTAGTAGAGATTTTAAAAAAAAGAAGTTTTCGAATCAGTGATAGCATGTCTTGGGCGTCTTTATAATAGTTTATATGCACGTGGAAATTTGAAATTTAAAAAGTAATATTTTTACGATGATTTTCTTCCTTAAATTGAATCCTTACAAAAAAAAAAAAAAAAAAAAAAAAAAAAGACCTCCTGATTTACGTAGAACAAATTTAGAAAATAACGCCCTAAAAATAATTTTACTACTTTAATTAAGAATACTCGTATTATGTATATTAAAAGTACATTTGATTATAGTTCTCTCCTGATTTACGTAGAACAAATTTAGAAAATAACGCCCTAAAAATAATTTTACTACTTTAATTAAGAATACTCGTATTATGTATATTAAAAGTACATTTGATTATAGTTCTGAACAAACAAACAAAAAATGAAGATATTAGCAGAAGTACTAAAGATCCCGAGAATATGTTCAAACTTAGATAAACTAAAACTTACTGATTGATTCTCAATTGAAATACTTTTGTACGAAAGGGAAGATTAAAAATTTTATGAAGCTAATACTATTTTCTTTGATTCTGAGTAAAAATATAGTTTGTATAATTAAAATTTCAAGCTAAAAACATTTTAAAACTTTAATTTGAATTTTTAAGCGTCTATTCGTACATACATATACCCTGGTTGTAGTTGAAAATATAAAATAGTTTTAAAATGTTGGTTATTAGGGAATTGTTTGATCTTATTATATGTACGGTAAACTTCTAAAGGTATTAACAATATCATCGTTCTTCAGTTGATACCCATCACGTTGACAAACAATAAATCTATAAAATGTTTCTAATTAGGTACAATATAGCCTTTCCATTCTATTTTGAACTATATAAATAATATAACGGAAAATATTTTCGACTATCAAAATGTACAATTTATAAGGTTAGTATTTCGGATGAACTCTTTATATTTGTTCCCTAATCTGTTTTTCTTTTTGTTTTTACAAAAATAATAAAGTACGATTTTAGAGTTACCAAATCTCGTAACTTATTTCGTGGATTGCATTTTGTCCTTCATGTGGCATTACTTTGTAATCTTAAATAAAGGTTAAGCTAGATAAACCTGAAAATACATTCCTTTCTAATTGTAAATGAAAATGAGTTTTTCATATGATTGCAATTAATGATCCAAAAATTTTGATTAAAAAAAAAAAAAAAAAAAAGACAAATATACTAAACAAGTAAGTATTCCTGTTATGTTTATTTGAGAAGTCAACAGGAACTTATAATCAAATTATAGTTCTTATTCAATTCATTTTTTATGAAGAAAAAAAGTATTTCTAATTTCTTACTGAAAGTTTAGCGTTTAGAAGTCAATGTACTTGTACCCACAGACAGAATTTCTGTAACATGTAGTGTTCAACTGCTTTTAGTTTTTTCTTTTTTTTCTTTTTCTTTTTCAAAATTAAACACATTTCTTTGTGCAATTATTAATTTTATCTTGTGAAAACTAATACAGTTCGTACTATGAATAGGAATGATATGGAATGTGACAGGGGTGTACATTTAACAAAGAGAACATGAAGAATACGTGTGATTTTACGAAAAGGCACATACATTGAACGCAGCCAGAGAAGAATAGAGGGATGATAATGATAATGATATTTGAAGGGAGAAGTTAAAAAAACTATTCGTAGATGTTATTGCTTTTCCAGTGAGTTAACATGAGGAAAATAAAATAAAAACAACAACATTATAGTATCTTCTATCTGTTGGATAACAAGATGACTTTTATAGAGTCTTTGTCTTTTTTTTTCTGTTAGCAGGTAACAAAAGTAAAGCGGCTTATCTGTGATGAAGCAAATGACTGCTAGGGCAATGGATTTTCTGGTGGACGCACCTGTCGGCGAAGCGACGGGGAATCCAGGGTCATCGTGGAAGGGGGATCTGGAGAATCCACCGGACTTGGAGTTGGAGTTCCTCGCGTTGTATTGAGATATATTCTGGAAAAAATAAAGATAAAGGAAAAAGAAATATCACAAGCGGTTATATCGAAAGTATGATACAAGATACTTGAACGATTTTACACTAAATGCCGATCAGTAACATAAAATTGTGACTAAAAAACTGGAAAAAATAAAAAATGTTATTTATTTATTTTTTTGTCTTTTTCAATTTAAATGAATACTACTATTGCAATTAAGAAACTTAAAAACGATTGTCTAGAACCATTTAAAAAATCTTGGGGACGAATTTCATGAAATTATTGTAAAGAAATATAAAACTTCTACATCGTGAAAAGTTCGATTCTATTCTTTGACCTAAACTTGAACTCGAAGAAAATAAAATTAAACACAGAGTAATAAATAATTAAAACACTTATAATTATCTTCATTGTATGATTATTTCCTAAATTTTAATTTCTGTTTTCTGTACTCTTCTTTTCTTCTTTTACGATCAATTCATATTGTATCATTTATCGTAATAATCTTTCTCTCACTACGAATTTTATATTCATTTGCGATTTTAATATATTCTTGTTCACAATGAAACACCAAGCTGTCATTTGATAAATTGTAAGGTTTAACCATGAATAAATGTGTTGAATATGAATGTGAATATCTTTTAATATGCGAAAATGTTGAGGGGTTTTAGTTAGTCCTAAATCATATCTTTAAACATTGTATCGTTTGTATCATTGTATATTAATTAGTTTGTATTTCATATACTTCACATATATCGGATGTTCTAAAAATGGCGCCCACGAACAACAGAGCCCTATTGTTTAGGTCAAAATAAAGCGACAATCCTATATAACGGTATATCCTCCGAAGCCTCCTTTAGCCGCTATGGCGGATCAAAATTTCACTATCTGGCAACATTGCAGATTAACTTGGAACCATTAGCATTGCTCTACGAATCCATCAAACGTTACATCGATTATTATGCTAATAAATGATGCTAATGTCAACGTATATCGACTCTAAGTTCCTTCTGGAAAGAATCGATGTAACTATTTAATAGATTGGTAGATTTTCTCTGTGGTACTTTATCTGCGACGTTGCCACATAGTGCAATTCGCATCTCCAGACGAGGACCCAAAAGGTATACAAAATACAGCGAAAAAAAAGATATATATATATATATATTAATATATATTTTCGCTGTATTTTGACTTGTAAAATAGTGCTCTGCAGACCGTGGCGCCATTTTTAGAACACCCGATATATAATAGGTTGATATGATAGGTGAATGAAATGTTCGTTCCAAGTGCCCCTTTTCCAGAGGCCAAACAAATTAAAACATCAATACTAGGTTAATCAAAATAGTCCCCGTCTGCAATAACATTTTTTTGCCATTGTTCAGCCAACAATTGGATTCTCTGACGAAAAAAGTCTGAAGTCCGTTATGCGAAGAATTCATTAATTACAATGTACAGTCATGTCCAGAATGATTGCCGCATATCTATAACTGTCTTGTTGTGGGAATATAATTTAATAATGATTTTGCAGGGTACTTTTAATACTATGTAAATTAGAATGATCTTAAAACAAAATCTTAAATGGACAAGGAAGATTTTTTTGTTATATTGAGCTTATTTACTGCTTTTTGAAGTGAAATTTACCACATACATGTCTTTGCCGATTATATACCTACTAACATTATAAAAAATACCGGGCGAAATTGTTATCAAATTATATTCCTACAATAACATATTTATAGATATGCGACAATCATTTTGGACATGATTTTACATGTTGATCCAGCCGATCATCAGGAAAGATTTTTCGTCCAAAGAAGTAACCGAGATCTTGGAAGAGGTGGTAGTTATAGGAGATATATAAGAAGAATACAGTGGATGAGGAAGAACATCATACAGCAACTCATGGAGAGCTTGCACCGTCTTTTGTATGATATGTGGACAATCATTGTCAAGTAACATGGATATACCATGGCTGTTGACCATTGGTAAATGTTTACGAGCAAAGTTTCGGTGCATTTCATGAAGTTTAGCACTGTAATGCTTTGCATTGGTGGTTTCACCTTGCCTAAGGAAGACATGATCATACAAGTAACAACAACCCAAGTTGGGTTTGGAAGTCTTTCTGGATCACGATCCAACCACTGTCCTGATCGTTTACGATTGTCATAGCAGACTCATTTTTCATCTGAAATGACAATCTCACTCAGAAAACTTTCCTTATGCTCAGAGGACTGCACATTTCTTGGCGGCGATTTATGTTGGCCGGTGTCACCTCATGTGGCACCCATGAGTCCAACTTTTTCACCTTCAGACAACGTTTTTGTTGGCCGGTGTCAACTCATGTGACATCCATGAGTCCAACTTTTTCGCCTCCAGACAACGCTTTTGTTGGCCGGTGCCAACTCATGTGGTACCCATGAATACAACTTTTTCACCTCCGGACAACGCTTTTGTTGGCCGGTATCAACTCATGTGACATCCATAAATCCAACTTTTTCACCTCCAGACATTGCTTTTGTTGGCCGGTATCAATTCATGGGACATCCATGAGTCCAACTTTTTCCACCTCCAGACAACGCTTTTGTTGGCCGGTGTCAATTCATGTGGCATCCATGAGTCCAACTTTTTCATCTCCAGACAACACTTTTGTTGACCGATGACAGCTCATGTGACACCAATGAGTCCAACTTTTTCACCTTACCGATTTTACGGAGTCGCCGAACGCTAGTAGTACTATGTGAACCTAACTCCTTTGCAATGGCATGAATACTTTTCCCAGGTTCCGCTTCCAAAAAGTTCCTAAGGAACTCATCCGAATGTAATGTTAGTTGGTGTCCACGGGGCTCATTTTGCAACGCTGTGTCACCGGAATTAAATTTAACAAATCAACAGTGAATGGTGCGTTCATTCACCATTCTCAGCCCAAATGCATTGCTATTTTTATTTATTTATTTATTTATTTATTTATTTATTTATTTATTGCGTATTACTGTGCAGAATGTCCCAGTTAGAATTTGTAAGGAGTAATTGTGTGTTCTCCATCATCTACTTTTATACAACCCTGTTCAACAACACGCTCACTCCTGACTGTCTACATATACCCCAACCTATTTGCTGGAGTGTACAGAGTTTGTGACGTTAGACATGTGATTTTAGTCCATCCCTGTATTATGTAGTTGTTAAGGTGAGTTCCCCAGAGACGTTAAAGTGCACATTTCATTTGTACCAACTTATTATAAAATATTACATTGTATTTTTCTTTATTTCATTACAACTAATTTATTCTTTACTACTTTTTTAAAGTTATTCTACGATGGGATACTACAATCTCTCTCTCTTTCTCTCTCTTAGAAAAAAATTCCATTTTGTCTCGCAAGTTCTATAATACGCAGAAGGTAGAATCATGTGTATCTTGTAAAACTATTGTTTTAAATAAAATATTGTAATATCTTCATAGGATGATCTTTTGTTCAATAACGCATTATACCACGGAATTTTATTTTCAACATAGGTTAATAAATTCCTGAAGTTTATAGTACATAATGCATATGGCATACAGTATTTTCTCAATAAAGTCAAGTGATTCAAATAAAATATATATTTTTTAAAGGTTTAAATTGAAGTTTATGATATTACATCGAGAAGTTTCTGTAGTACGTATATGGGAAAACTTTATAATACTTTTTTTTTATGCTTGGAAAGAATTCATATAAATGCAATCTGTTACTTATGTAGGAATGATAGAGAATACATTTATAACTGGTTTGGTCTTAACTCTTAGCTCAAACGTATTAAGTCCAGAGCTCGAATTTCAAATCAAGAGTGAATATTTTTGTTTGGTTTAAAGATATTGAAGCGAAACTTTACATACTAACCACAAAAGAATATCTATCGTTTCATTCTTATTATTACTTTAGTGTGAGAGATTTTAGAAAATATCAAAATAAATAATTTAAGTTGATCGTAAACAAAGAATGAGGTATATAAAATGAATTGTTTAAAACATAATAATATATTAGTAAAATTATTACCGACAAATACTTTGATACTTACATTTGCCGTTGCAGTAAATTTTGCCAAACGGCTTTCAATTCTGGCGTAGGAGCTCTCAACGCGACGCTCCGCCGTCGATTTTTTCTAGGCGTTCGACTTAATTCAGGCGTACCACCAGGTACTGTACCTGACCCTGCATCTAACAGTAGTCGGAATTCCGTTGCTGGAAAAAAAGTGGAAACTGGCTGTTAAAATCATGTTATAAACGTCACAACAGCGACTAAAGAAAAAACATTAGACATTTTTGCATACATTGTCCGTATTTTAATTTTCATTTTTAAAGATAATATGTTTCAGTGAATATAAATTATTCATACTTTGGGTTCAAGAATATTGTACAGGGCTGAAAGAGACAGATTCAACGTTCTTTAAAAAAAGGTGCTATCGACGTGATTTTTGTGGAGTAAAAGAACTGTGAATGTTTGGTAATGTGCTGTTTTATAAGATACTGGTGCTACTGCAGAAGATTGCGGCGCAAGACATTATATTTACGGAACATATCCAAATCGCTGGATTGAACATGCAACACACTAGAACATTCGTACCTAAACAGATGAATACCAGGGAGCCTTAGTCTCAAGTCGTGTAATTTCTTTTTGTGGCATATGTAAAAAAAAAAAAAATTTTCTCGTCCTCTTTCTGATTATTTAGATGACACGGAACAACATTACTACAAAAATTACGACAACTGTCGATGTAGATATGTTACACTGTGTTTGGAATGAGTTAGATATGTATCGTGTGATAGACGGGGTACATATTTTATTTATTTATTTATTTAAAGAAAGAAGAAAATTTAATATATTGGGTGTATCCAATATATTAAAGCATATATATACAAAATTAAACATACTAAATTATAAAATAACAATATACAAAATATTAATGGAATAAAAGAATAAGAAATTAACTGCTAAAGAAATTGACAAATCAAATTTCCTACTTGTATTTCATGTGCTATAACTTCTTTAAAGGAAATCCGACTTCCTAGATTTCCTTTATTAATAGAGCTTAACGTACCCGGCATTCAGAGATGATAGGACTTCGGAGTTCCAGAAGTCATGTCCATCTTCCGGTGTTAGGCAGATTAATTCAATGCACTTATTTTTACATTGCAAAAACTTTTGTATTTCTCAAGCAAAGAATAAAGAAAAGATAGAAGATGGCTCGCATAAGCAAATGCTTGTGTCTGAGCCTGATTCTCGTATTTTATGTATATATTTGTTTTCTTACCTATAAGGTTTATAAATCTTACTTTTAGTTAACAATATCTTTTAAATACTTTTTAATTCTTTTAACCACTGTAAAATTAACCTTTTATATACTTTGAACTTACTTTCCTCTTTGATTCGGAGTGGGAGTTCATTATACATCTTCAGAGTTCTGTAATATGTTTAATATTGAGTTATAGATTTACTCGTTGCTTTAATTTCTAAAGTTTTGTGTGTCACATTTCTGGTTATGTATATATGTTTTATTTTGTCCCATTTGTTTCTATTCTTTTTAACATATATTAATACCTTCTGCAAATATAATTTTGAAAGTGGTGACACTGAAAATTGGTCATAGAGTATATCTAGTCTACTGTCAAGTCCTTTTCTTAAACATATTCTTACAATATTATTTTGCTGAATCATCAAAGTTTTTAAATGAGTAGGGTAAGTAGCACCCCAAATTAATATACCATATGTAAGTATATTATGTATTTATAAGAGCATAATATACAGTACGTAATATTTTTATGCTTACAGTGTATCGTAATTGAACAAATTTATATAATAATTTTCTTAATATTGTGGCGGTATGTGTCATATGAGAAGATCACATACAGTAGATGTTCTCAAAACTAACCTGAAGAGTTACTTTATCGAGCAGTATAAAGTGACTGTGTATAATGATAAGAAAGAAAAAATAGACTGTTTAATACAAGGATCTTATATAATAGAGAATCTGCCTATATGTATCTTCATCCTATTAAATTAATAAAGCCAAAAAACAACCGAGCATCGGCAAGTCTGATTGGCTACTCTCTTTTTTGCCATCGTCTGATTGGCTACTTTCGTTTCCGCCATGATTGTTGGCTCAAAACATTGCGACCTTATTGGGCAGAGTGGGCAGAGTAGGGGTGGCAAAACTGTGACGTATGGCTTCAAGATTTTGTTGTAAGGGCAGATCCTCTATTTTATAAGATCCTTGGTTTAATACACACATTTCTTTTGTAGTGACCCCGTACTCTAGGTTTATTTAGTCGATAAATTATTGTGTATAAAATGCTTGATAATTATAAAATGATCAATAACAACGTTTTACCAGTTCCGAATGGATTATGTAATACGAAATTGATATACATTCTAATAGTATAGAATTTTTGATAATTGTCTTATTATGTACATGTTTCTCCTCATTTTTTCATTGCTTTATTTATAAACGGGCTGTCATGCTTTTAGATTGAAATATAATTGTTGGATCTGTTAAGAATGTGACTAAGTTAAGACAAAGAGACTATTTAGTTACTGCCGCATGAGTAACTAAAAAGAGTAAAAAGGGCAAATAAATATGCTTAATTGGTAAAGAAATGTATACACAGTTACTGGCGTAAGAGTGATTTCTTCGTAAACTGAAGCAAAGAGTAAAAAGAGCAAACAGCCGAACGACACTGCTGCGAGGGAATCCTAGGTAAACCTTCCCACAGTTATGTTATTGATCCTTTATATATTATAATAATATTACTGAATCGCATTGCCTAAATATTCATAGTTGATTCACTTTATGTATCGTACGTGATTGTAAATTTTGATTAAGAAAAGTTTTGATTAAGAATCAACGAATATTTTCCCAAAGAGACCAATAGAAAGACATGTATTTTGCAGAGATCAATTTTACCATTTAAGCTACATGTTGAGATAAATAGCATAATTAAAAATATCAAATATATATTAACATAACGAATTAATAGAATGAAAATTTTGCTTATTTTAAAACATCATTGGAACTTTTTTAAAAAAGGGAACTTAATGATGGTTTGTAGTAAACATTAGCTCAATTTATTTCCTAGAAATCCAATAAATGTAATAATATAAGGTTATTCGTAAGTTAGGCGTCACAAAAGCATAAATCGAAATTATCTAATTGTAAGTTTTATAAACATTATAAATGGCTTAATTCTACAAGGCGAATCTAAAAGTCGTTTTAATGCATGGGAGGTGAATACAAGAAAATAATCCAACAAACGTTTCCTCAGAATCTCTTCGTTTCAGGATTATAGACTGCTGAAAGCGTGGAAAAATGAACTTTGAAGGTGAATATCTCCCAAATACTAGCCAAATACTGAGCTGAGACTGCATGCTACTCTCTTAAACTTGTAGTCTGCTTTATCCAAAAATGCATGATTCACAATCTTTCAGTGGCGGCGCAAGGGATACCTCCACAGAAGTGATGAATTTCTGGATATTCGGTTAAGAAAGATGGGTCCGATTCGTGACGTATGGAACGACGTCCCAGCAAGTTCGATGATAGAACATCGGTATCTTGAACAGAATCAAGATGGCGAAGGGCTTTTGTTGTGTTGTATAACTACAATAGAAAATGAATGTAGTGGATAAACTGAAATTAAATAAAATCTTCACTGTTCGAAAGCAATAACGCAGGGTGCATTCAAAGGGAACAGGCGCGTCAGCAACGGTGGGTATACGCGTAAGCGAGGGTAGTGCAAACAAGGTTTTGGCAAGTGGCTTGTCATGGTTTCATACTAGTAGCGCTCCACTTGAAAACATAAAGTTTATTTTCTGTACACTTTGCAGAAATACACCACCGGGAAAATAGTATCTAATACAGTCATCTTTCATATGCACTCACTTATTTTATTCGTCGTAAAGTACTTGTAATGATTTTACACTAGTAACCCTACACTTGTAAACCTAAAATACAGCTGTATTACTTTGTATTTAATTCTATCACCTGCAGAAATTTCTTTCTTATAAATATATCCTTCCATGCAAAGTATTAAATTTTATCTGTAAATCTTCCAAAATGTGGTGTGCCAAAAGTAAAGCAGCACCAAATAAAACTTACATATATATATAATTTATTTTAACCTACCTTTTTTTCTGATATTAAAGAAGGCCTGAGTAACGGACAATAGTTGAAGGGGCTCTTCGGTAACAAACACAACACGATCCCGACTGACTTTAGCGAAGAGCAGGAGATCAGTGAAGAGAAGAGCCCAGTACGGTCGAACTGTTCTTCCATCCACTCTGCTGAGGTCACCACCGAAGATCCATTGGCGCCCTGGAGAACTTAGGACAAAGGGCTAAAAGAAATTAAGAAAACAAAATTATTTCAAACAAAGCTCAACTAAATGTATGGAAACTTTACTAATTTTCTAGATTGATGCTTTAAGGTACAGATACCTATCAGTTTAATGAAAACACATAACACACAGAGTTGGAATCATCAGTCAGTGACTGTAGTATCGGACTGTTGATGGCATTACTCATGTACACCTCGAATAGTACCTCCCATTGTAATAAATTCAACTTCTGTATTATTCAAAGTCCACTAAGTTTTTAGAAGTTACAATATGCAATACACTTATATGAGATGCACATATTACTGATCTAAATAACAAATTAAGCCGTATCTGTTTTTCTGTATCAAAAGAAACCTTACTGTTGTTGTACTATGGTAAGTTTTAATCCTTGTTAAGTTATGGAATAATTCTCTGGGGAGCTTCCTATTTCAGTATTACTATTTTTCGTCTACAGAAAAAGGCAATAAGATCTACTTTTAATCTATCACCAAGAGCATCATGCAAAAGGGTTTTTCAGTCAAATAAAATTTTAACTGTGCCTTGCCTGTACATATACAAAAGTGTCATATATGTGAAGCGAATTGAAAATAGTTTTCTCCATGTTGACGATGTACAACACATGACAAAAGAACAACATATTTACATCATATTAAAACTATACGTGAACTAAAAGAAGTGTCCTTCCTATGTCCACTAAGGCGTATAATAAGCTCCAGACTCCAGACTTCACCTTATTTCAAACCACAGACCATGTTTATATGAGACGAACATCCAAAAAAACGTATGATCAGCAGTATCTCGCCCCAACTGTGAAACAGGGGGGCGGCTCTATGATGTTACGGGCCGCAATATCTTGGTTTTCAGTGAGCCGTGTGTTGACGCTTACCGTTCGCGTCACTGCCGTGATTATGTCATTTTAGAGCACCAGGGATGGTATAGGACTCCAGCAAGCTTTGGACCCCTCCCAACAAAAAATTCTGGGTGCGCGTCTATAGGGGACCATGTGCATCCTGTGGTCCAGATATTTCTAGGCAATGATGTCGTATTCCAGGATGATAATGTTCCCATTCACACAGCTGAAGCTGTTGCGGCATGGTTTGAGGAACATTAGGATGAAGTTGAACACCTTCCCTGGCCCGTCCCATCTCCGGACCTAAATAATTGAATATCTGTAGTCCGCCTCCACCCTCTTTCATTGAACTGAATGATGCGTTGCACTTGCTATCATTTGCGACCTCTATGACTCAATTGCACGTCACATCAGAGCGGTTCTGAAAGTGAAAAATGGACCAACGCCATGTTAATGTGGAAAAAGTTGCACTTTTTTCCAGGTGTTTCCATTAAATAGATGAAAATCTGTGTATAGGTTATTAGAATTTGCACTCTTGTTAGAATAAGTAATGAGTTATAATAACAAATTAAAATAAAGCTTATTTACATTATAGTGAGTTGTTATTTTGGTTATCCCCATATTTCGACCTGTCTTCTTCTGGACACGTTCTGCAAAGGGAAACTTAAGTTTGAATTCAGACCAAATTAGCATTCTTCTAAACTATCAGTACTAAAAACAAAAATCAAGTAAAGACAATCAGCAGTTTTCCTTCGTTAAAAAAGCGTTCCCAGAAGAAGTCTTCAGGACCAATAAAGGCCGAAATATTGGAATAAACAAAATAACACACTATAAGGTAAACAAGCTTTATTTGTTTATTTTTATTATTGTAACACATGAGCTGTTGTTGGTAGACGAATCAAGATATTTACATTATTAGTGATCGGATGTAAAGCAGTCAATCTTTGTTACTGTTGGAATACTTCAACCTAATCTGAATATTTTACATCAACTGTTCGAAGTTAAACTAAACAAGTAAGTTTAATAAAGAACTGCTCGACCGCGAACACACGATGCTCTACGCTCCAACGCTACATGGCGACTAAAACTTCATTGTCTAAGCTGTCTGCCAACGGTCGCTTAAAATCAATACTCCTACTCGTCGCCGTGTACTAACTGATTAAAAAACATGCGTTTCTTCTGCTCCACCCTGTACATTGAAAGATCTTTTGTAGTAGAAACAAGAATAGGCAAAGAGTCGAGTGTTATACATTGAAATATCTTTCTCTTCACTGAAATGACCTGCCATTAACTACCGATACTAAAAGGAATATGAATGGTGTCAACCTTCTCCACATATTAAAGCTATCCATACATTCATAAGGGGCAATCTCCACCCAATTGGGGACTGCACTACAATTGGGGAGCCCATCAAGCAAGGAATTTGCATCCGACCGTATTTCTTTCTTTTTAAGACAACTTTCTCTTTACACTTGGCGTTCTGCATTACAAAATCGTCCTTTCTTTTTGATTCGGAGGGAAAGAAAACAAGTAACCTCGGAGACAAGAATTATTCTTTTAATAATTTTCCAGATGTCTAAATAACAAAAATATACTTTGACAGAGTTTCCTAGATTACTGTATATATATATATATATATATATATATATATATATATATATATATATATATATATATATATATATATATATCTTATCGTGCATGGACTATCGTACATGGCGCAGCATCACCAAATGATCCGATTCCGATCATTATCGTGCACGGTTGCAACGATGTCCAACATGTAGTAAATCCTTAACAATCATACATCCTTAAAAAAGAACGTGAGAACAAAATAGAAGACACTATCCACCACCCCTGCTCTTCTTCTTCTTCTTCTTCTTTTTACATTGTCCCTTTTTAACGGTTGTGCTCTTTCCCCGGGTAGTGCTGTAATGTTGATCAATTGTCTCAATGAAACTATAGGTGGTCTCAGAGGTTGTCATGTTTATTATTTCTTTATTCATCATATTAAACATACATGAATTGAAATGATTCCAGGAAAAAATAATAAATAACACAAGCAGTAACAGGTTAATGGCTGGAAATGAACATTGTAAGGTATTAAATAAACACAAACAATCGAAAGGAAAAGAAAATTGCGGACTGCAGTAAAGAAAATGAACAAAATGTAATAAATGGATGAAATGCAGTCACATTACAAGATTATGTTAGTTCAGACGACTGAAATTATCTTCTGTTCTTGGGGCGATTCAGGAACTGATGAAGACAGAGGAGGCTTCTACTACGAAGTCACATTAAGCACACTCATAAAAAGTTTAGTTTTTATTAATGTAAGTCAAAGTTGTTTTCTTCAACTGAAACTTAATGATGCAATATTATCAATAACTTTAGATTATGTGAAACATATTTATAGGCCTATACTTATTTCAATGAAATTGTATAATTAATATTTCTCTTCAAGAATATCAAAATATTTTCAACCTGTATATGTGGCATGTGCTGCTATCTATCGACATTTTTGAGGTGATTCCTGGCACCAAAATAAGACAAAAAGTATAGACCAACCTGGGTGCACAAATGCTTCCTTTTGGAGTTATAGGCTGCCGAAAAAATGAAAAAATTAACTTTAAATGTCCACAACTCCAAAACTATGCGACCTATTATAGTCGGGTCAAGACTTCACTTAGGAACTGGTATGTGGCCTATCCAAATATCCCAGTTTCGGGGTCCTAAGGTACTTCCGCAACAATTTTTATAGAGCTAGTTGGTAAGTACTTCAAATTATATGCCCGTAGACAAACTGCCTCTATAAAAATTGTTGCGTGAGTACCTTAGGATTCTGAAACATGTATTTTTGAATAGCGCATATATCAGTTCCTTAGTGAAGTCTTGACCCCACTACGGTAGGTCCCATGGTTTTGGAGACATGGACCTTTAAACTTAATTTTTTCCTGTTTTCGTCAGCCTATAACTCCGAAAGGAAGCATTTGTGCACCCAGTTTGGTCTATACTTTTCGTCTTATCTTGGTGTCAGGAATCACCTCCCAAACGTTGTCGGTGTTGTTTTGAAACACCTTGTATACAGACAAATAATCCTTTTTACTTTCTAGCGGGGATAGGAGAGATAAGGCCTCATTTCGTATCACCACGGAAGTTTCTTAAGAGGAGGAGAATGTGCTGCCCCAAAATATGTTGTAGAAGAAATAAGTAGAGATAAGTAGATCCAGCCGAAAAGTAGTTACACAGAAGAAACCAATAAATAGGACGGACCAACGGATATAAGAAGTGTTGAGTTTGTTAACTACGTGAAACTTCATCTTAATTTGAACATGGCAGAGACACTTTCGGATGTTACACTTACATTACAAATTACAATTTACAAATTGGACTTTCGTAATGTTGAGGTCACGTAGAAATTCGTGGAACACATTATTTATTAAATCAGAGGGTTACTGTGCAACGTTTTTTAAAAATAATTCTTACAAATGTTGTTTTATCTCGACAATTATACTGATACCACATTGCCATTCGTAAAGGACTCTTACATTATAAAATTTCTCTTATAAATAGGAACATGTGTTCTTACCTTGCACCTAGTGAACACAAGCCTACTTTCCAAGTCTTGCAACGAAAGCAAAGGTCGACCTTCACCTTCTGGTTCCATCAGACCTGATCCTACAGTTATGTCCCTGTATGCGTTCTGAAAAAAAAAAATGTAATAAAACTTAGTTGTTTACTTAACAGACATAATGCATTAAACAGTAAGTTGTATTAAAATTTACATTTCGCAAATAGAAAATGTTTACTGTTGTGTTACCAGCTTATCTTAGCCTCTAGGCATTGAAAACACACACACACACACACAGTGTTTTGAAGAATTATATCTTCCCTGTTGCTTCTCATTGAGTTATCAATTTCATTCTCTCTTGCTAGCTCCTAGATGCCCACTCAGACATGCAAAGAACATCCCAACATCAGTTCGAATTCGTGGATTTTGAAACTTATTGTGTATCCTTTCTGACTTCGGCTTTTCTAAATCCATGTGTTGTTCCGTGCCATTTCACTTGATACAATTACTGTCATTCTACTCGCTATATTTTATTTACAAAGTCATTGGGAAAATTACGAAAAGATATCTGAAACAAATTGCTGGAAAGCTGTTTATCTCTATCTCTCTATCATTCGTTCCTAGGTGTTTACATTCCTTCATCTCGTATTTTCTTAAAGGGATTAAAATAAATTTAAAATAATCAATCTTTTACATATATCTAAATTGTATTTTTGCATAGCAGATATTGACGCATTCTGATCTGATCAGCGAACGAAAATTGGGAGGCTGGCTACAGGCCTAAAGTATGATCGAACCAACCGATGTAAAGGGATTCTTTCGATGCAGTCTTCGTGGTATTTTTAACCTCCTTTTCGAAAACTTTAACTTTGCACTCCAGACAATATTTATTCATTCTATCTTTTATCCTTCCTTAAATATTGTTTTTAGTACCTTGATGTAGCGTATCTACCTATTAACTAAACGACCTGGTGTCGATTCTGAATTCGAGCTTCCTCGCGCTTAAGTGGTTAGCGTACGCGCTTTTGGCGTGAGAGACTCGGGTTTGATTCATGTGATTCGGATTACGTTTAGCTGTAGGTCCACGTCCCATATAGCTTCCCCGCTGAAAGGGCTAAACTCAAAATCTAATCAAAAACCAATCTCGGATTCATTGTTCCATTGTAATCTCGTCCTGATGCAGCGTAGGAGTTCACCCAGGTCTTGTTAAGTGGGAACCAAAGTGATAAAGCCGAGTGGAACATGTTATTTGACCACCCCAGTTCTGTAAGTCATGACAGGGTTGATCCTTACCTTCATACTGGCTGTACCGAATGGGGAGCGTATATTTACCTATATAGTCCTTTGTTTTCACCAATTGAAAGGGTTCGAAGTACTTATGTAGACTTTTTGGCAGTAATTAAAGGGTGTCAAGAACCAATACAGTTATTTTGGCACTAATTGAAGGAGCCCAAAGTATCAGTATTATGTAGTGGAAGTGACATCAAAGTCTTCCACAGCTAATTTGAACTTTTTAAAAAAAATATTAAATACAATTAAACTTATCTATTGATAATACATAAAATGTTCAATTCTTGACAAGTAACTAGTGATGACCATGTTTCCATGATTTCATACCTATGTGACCAAAGCAAACAAATGATCATATTTCTATGGTTTGAAAGCTATGCGGTCAAGGTAAATATACAGGGTGTAACATTAATGTATGACCAAAAGTGACGAGGTAATTGCGGACATCCAAATAAGTAAAAATGTTCCTATAAACATGGGTCCGATGCCGCTTCGTTTTCTAAAAACAAGGTGTCCAAGTGTGAAGTCAATTAACGGCCCGCAATAGGAAACAACGGTTCATAGATCAAAACTGTTACATGAAAGTGTTATTGTGTCGTTACAAATGAATGCACATGAGAATAACTTACGTATGAAGCCACAAAGTAATTAAATGTTAAAAGCCATGAAGTAATGTTATTGAGTATCAATGTTGCCCACTTCGTGTGGACGCCTAGTACTATTTGAAAACATAACACTTTGTACCAGGTTGGCAACACTGACAACACAATAACCTCAAATGCAGTTTCATTCTCCATGTAAGTGTAAATGTATTTGCATAGGCATAATTCCACTTGATTGTATTATTCCTGCAATATTGAAAATTTCCATTCACTTTCCTATAGCAAGCCGTTGGAGGGACTCGACATTTGAACACCCTGTATCTCGGAAACGAAGCGGCATCGGACCCATGTTTATAGGAACATTTTTACTTATTTGGATATCCGCAATTACCCCGTCACTTTTGGACATGCATTAATGTTAGTTACACCCTGTATAGCCAATTTAACAGATTACGATATATTTTGATTGCTAATCAGACCAAATTGATAGATGAGAAAGAAAGAAAGAAAGGAAGAACATATTACTGTTTTGTTCATTAGAATTACATTGTAAACAGAGTTTGTAAATAAGTTATAGAAATTATTACCTGAAGTTCCTGGACAACCCTGACAACGGCTGAGTAATCCTCATGAGACACTTTGGTGTGATTCGATATCGTTTGCATTAACTTCAATACTTCACGATAATGCTGCAAAGAAAGCATTATACATATAATTAAAATAAACGGATAAAAATAATAGTAAATAAAAAATTTTAAAAATCATATTTGATCTTTAAATTCCAGGTAGTGCATACTGTTTGTGGTAAGTGTCTATGTGATATATAAGACATACATTCAGAAAGAAAATTAAAGGCTATTCGAGAATAATTTTCTATCAAATCTTGAATAATTTCTATTTAATCCTTTTCAAATCTGTATCAAAGCTTTTGCACTGAACATATACGATCAGATATCTACATTTCAAACGGCTAATTTACATGCATAAATATGAGGTTACAATATGGCACATTGAGTGCTAAAATCATGTGCTCTATTTACTGTGTCAGA
The DNA here is from genome assembly GCF_964235325.1 of Thermobia domestica. NCBI lineage: Eukaryota > Metazoa > Arthropoda > Insecta > Zygentoma > Lepismatidae > Thermobia > Thermobia domestica. The sequence goes on along the minus strand of NW_027656230.1, from coordinate 100,721 downwards.
ACAATATAGTAGCAAGTGAGTCGTCCATTTTCAAACGACATCATGTCCAAGAAAATTTGATTTTGAGATATTGAGGCCATGGATTAATGGTATTGATAGCTTTCATATGATATATGGTTTATAGTTTAGTTTAGATTAGGTTAGATTAGTTTCCAAGAAATCCGATAAGTAGTGCAAATTACGTTCAAATATGGGAAATGTTGTCATACAATTACAAACTGGCTCTTGTCCATTTCCAAAAAACCAAAATGGCGGAGGAAAAATCTTTGTATCTACAGACACGAACGACTTCCAGCTATTTAGACATCTGTAGTATGTAAATAAAAATAATTTCAAAGCGACTTTCGTTCACAGGTCACAGCTAGATTCAGATGAGTTTAAAATGTATTGTTTTCTCATAACAAAGTACATTCTAATGACAGTATCTTACATCGTAACCGGATAAGGTTATGTGATATCAAACGATTGTTTCAACTACATTTTGGAACAGATTGGTAGAATATTCCTTCCTTGAAAGTCTATATGAATATCAAATGTGATGATACCCTTAGAGAGGAAGATGAAACAGAAAATGATGATGCCGGAAGAAGAATGGAAGATTTGGGATATGCATCGCACGTACAATGAGATGATGGTTCACGATTTGTCATTTGATTTTAACAATATTATCTCCTGCTTTGAAGAATGTTTCAAACCAGCTCATTGCTTATTCGTAAGTCATTTTATTTCAGACATTACAACAACAATTTCTTTTTTAACTATCACTTTTATCCTGTTTCCATTATAATAATCAAATAATTACATTACATCAGTGTATTACTTCTGTCTCCGAAACGACTTATCTCCGTGATAAAATTACTTTATACAGTTCCAAAAAGGTATCTTGTCCTTCAAACAGTTTCAAAATGAGCCTTGTCCAAATTACCTTTTAATATTTCCTTCAAACTATTGCATAGAGTTTGTTCAAATATTTAGCAAATATTTATTTGTCCCTGATCAATAATTCTTAATAATAATAATAATAATAATAATAATAATAATAATAATAATAATAATAATAATAATAATAATAATAATAATAATAATAATAATAATAATAATAATAATAAACATATTAGTAAAAATTTGACGCATCAGAACTTGTTTTTTTCGATTTCTGGAAGTACGTTTTTCATTAGAATTTTCTCTATCTGAAACGTTTCAAGTTTAGTAGTGAATATATGTTTCAATCTTATTAAACAAGTAACAAAGTAACAAACATGACTGTACTCACAACTCTTCAACTATAATTTGGACCAAAGAAAACTATAGCTGAAGAGTTTTTTGTACAACCATGTTAATTATTCTTTGAACTTTTTTTTTTTTAACTTGAAATGTATCTACTTTTAGGATTGAGAAAATACCCACTTACTAGTTTGAAACGTTTCAAATATATTCATAAGTATTGAAACATAAAAACGTTCTTGCATGTAATGTGAAAACATAGATACTTTTACAAAATTTAACACAGTGTCCATATCTGCTATATTTATTTTCAATTGCCTATTATACGTTAAAGATAATACGATGTTTATGTGATTTTTATGTTAGAACTAATGCTCAGTTTTGTTTTAAAACTGGTCACCCACTTCTTTTTAATTCGGCATGTTTTCACAAATTGTAGGTAGAAAGTTGTAATACTTTAGTTTGAAATAAAAATTTTAATTGTTCAAAGAAAATTTTCATTTGTTTGATTCGTTCTCGTCTATAGACAAGAAAACCAGCCTTTTCAAACAGAAGTGGATAATAATTTTTTCCCCTTATTAACAAGACTGCACCTAAAGTACAATACATAACCTCGCCTCCCCCCAAAAAAGAGAGTTGAATATGTCCCGAGTTATACCATTTTTAAAACGCAAATGAGTTTTAAATATATCTGGATAAAATTATTTAATATTTCCCAAATAACGAACAAAAATTCACATTATACATACATACATACATCATTTTGAAACTTTAACTATTTAAAATTTTTAAAACAAAAACTGTGTATGATATAAATGAATTGAAATAATAATTATGTAATTAATAAAATAATGATCTTTCATACAATCGATAAATTATTTTATGTAATCAACATATAGTTATTGAATTTCAATATGTAACCACTAAAAACGTGTTTTTGACGACGTAAACTCCAACTATATGTTGCTTAACAATAAATAAATTATTATTATTCAAGAAGAAGCTGTATTCAACATTGCAACCAGTTGACCTTTAATTAGACGACTGTTTCAATAATATTGAATCATGTGTAAATGCCAATTCGAAGTACAGGTCTACTTATATGTATAAATATTCAAATTATTAGATAGAAATATCTTGCCCTCTTGTTATAATTGTGAAGTCTGGTTTATTGCAATATATGTTAGTTTTACGCTGGCAATAAAATTCCCGAAAAATCTTGATAAGTAATACGCATTTTATACAAATCTTCTGATTCATTTACAGAACATTTCTCAATTGTCACAATATTTACAAAAAAACAGTTTTCAGTTATCACTACATCCGTCGACAGCTACGTGGGCGCAATATTAAACTTTACTTACGTCTTCTTTTCGTACGCAATTGTCAACAAACAACTAAAAAATGTTCTTTGTAAATATTTAGTAACAATTGAAAACTGTTCGGTAAATGAGTTACGTTTTATGTAAAATACCAAGATTTTTCAGTAATATTAATTCAAGCGTAGTTTTGGCATAAATTGCAATAAGGCGGCTTTCATACCATAATTAGGTACACGATAATAACAAAAAGACGAGAACTTTCTTAAGACAGGAATCTATATTTAATAATAATATATAAGAGTACGCTGACTGAATTAGTATCTACACGGATTCGACAAAAGTGTCAGGTGATAACGAATTAGTTATCCCACTGCGTCATCTAATTACAGATGGACATGACGTAATGGGAATAAAACTCTCTTCTTGATTATGCCTTTGGAGTGGGATACCCGGGTTCGATTCCCGGTGGGAGCTCATGTGGTTCGGATTCCACGTTATACTATAGGTCCACGTCTCATATAGCCTTGCTGTTGAGAGAGACGCTGAACTGAAAATTAAATCTTCTTGATTGTTAGAAAATGCGATATTTGCATGGACTAATTTCTTCTTCTTCTTCTTCTTCTTCTTCTTCTTCTTCTTATTATTATTATTATTATTATTATTATTATTATTATTATTATTATTATTATTATCTGATTGAGGACATAATTTGATATTGATTATGCTAAATAGTTTATTGTTGACATTTTAAAAAGAGTTTTTAATGTTAATTATTCCCTTAGTTTTCACTTCAGCATTTCTTACAAATTATTTTGCTTCTGCTCATCAGTAACTCAACTCCCTCAAAATGATGACTCAAGATAATGATATGTGTGCAACTACTCAAGATAATGATACGTATGTGTGCAAGCATTCAAGATAATGTATGTTATTGTGATGTGTATTCAAGATAATGATGTGTGTGTGATATTCAAGAAAATTTGTAAGAGAAAGACAATGACATATTGCGGAAATGGAATATAAATTAACAATAATAAGTATAATAAGTATTTGCTTTGGTCATTTCTTTTAAGAATACCTTTTTGTTTTTTGAGTTTGAGGGATATTTTAATGAATACTAGGCCTATTAGTTTTGTTTCTACTTACCTCTAAAGGCTTATGTAAGAAGGCCGTGAGATCTGGTCTTCTCCGAGGAACTGCAGGCTCAACAAGCAGCCTCAGGAAGTCACTGTTACGCGTTTTCTGTGCCAGAAGACAATCCGCTTTCTTTAGGCCTAGGCAGTACCGTTTATAAGCAGAAGTCAATGGAGTAATCTAGAAAAGATATTTTTAAAAAATAATTTTGAAAACAAGCATATCTCTCTCTCTCTCTCTCTCTCTCTCTCTCTCTCTCTCTCTATCTATCTATCTATCTATCTATCTATCTATCTATCTATCTATCTATCTATCTATATCTATATCTATATATCTATATATATATATATATATATATATATATATATATATATATATATATATATATATATAATTCAAAATTACAGTAAACCTCCATTTAATGGACTAATTGGGGCAACAAACTGTCTGTAAATTTGGAAGACTATTAACTTGCAAATTCTATCATGAACAATACTTAAAAAATGACATTGTACTGTATAATATAAATGTGAAATAATTATTGTACCTACCATATTAATAACAAGGAGTTTCTTACAATTATGTATTAGAAAGGTGAAAAAAGCCTTAAGTTTCAAGACTTGCTTTCCCTTTGAAGATTTTTCTTGATAATCAATGACCTAGTCTGTCTGGAATGTTTACAAATAAGGCATATTACAATCATCGCCCTGTGTTTTAAAAATCTGATCGAAGATTTCCATCAATAGTTTCTTTCTTCCAACTACATTTGCTATGTTAGTCAAATACTGTCGGTTTAATCCGAAGTCCGTTGATTCGAGATCCGTTAAATAGATGGTTTACTGTATTTCTACTTTAAGAACTTACTAAATATACACGTCTCGCTTTTTCCTTTTTTGATTCGAAAAAGAAAAAAAAGAAAAGAAAATACATACGTGTCATAACCAATACTACCTAATTCAAGAGTCTGAAATATTTTAGTGAGAGACCCGGGTTTGATTCCAGGCGGAAGGATCGGTTTCTAGGTTAATCAGTAGGTTCACGTCTTATATAGTCTCGCTGCTGAAAGGAACGCTAAACTAAAAATCAATTCAATTCAATGAAATCTTTTACTGTTATCCTCATATTACATTCATGCCATCTATTAAGCATAACCAACAAACGGCATTAGTAGTCTGTTTGGTATGCGGCTAATTCAGCTAGATTTTACTGTATATTCTAGGATTGTCAGAATTATTTTCGGAAGACAAATTATTTAATTTTATTTCATGTTGCTTAAAGAGGAAGATATTTAAAAAAAAGTCTCAAAATTAATAAGAGAAGAATTAACACAACTGGTAAGAATAATCAGTCATGAGCAGTATAGACAAAAAGAGGAAAAGGAATATTTTTTTCTGATGTTCCTAATTTTTTTTAAAACTGGAATCTTCATCTATGAAGAGTATCAAATAACAAAGAAAAAAATTAGCATGGAATTATATAATATTATAATAAGTTTGAGAAGAAACATAAATAAGCTTATAGATAAAATAAAGATAAATTTCATGTGTAAAAAACCCAAGAATGCTAGAAGCATGTACAATCTGTAAACATTAGTAGGTTTCCATCTTGACATTCAACATCAATTCTCTCTCCGTATATAATATTTACATAATTAAGAGCACTTAAAAATTAAATTGAATTACCTACATTGTTATTGAAAGGAAAAACACATAATTAAAGTACTAAACAGACGAACTAAACTTATTTTAAGACAATAGGGTGGTAGGTAAAGAAAAAGAGATTAAAATAAAATTAACAGAATAGAATATCTCGTTTAACTTCCTCCATGTTGACTCTGGAATTATTATTTAAATAATTGATATTTTTATGACCAGAGTATGCATTTCGTTATTAAAAAATAAAGTATTTTGTAAGTTTCCGTAACGTAACGTAACGTTATCATCGTCAAACGTTAATATATGTTCATATTAATGTAGGTAATAGAGACATCATAATATTCTTATGTCTCTATTACCTACATTAATATGAACATACATATTAACGTCTGAGGAAGATAACGTTACGTTATGGAAACTGTTATGAAATACTTTATTTTTGGATCAAAAGACCCAATATATTTCAGGCAAAAATTTTCTTGTAGGCCTTATATCTCGAGAACTACATATAGTGTAGCCAAACCAAACCTAACAATTTACTCAGTATGATGTGCTTGTTCCGTAAAAAATACGAAAACCCGATTTAGGAGCCGTTCCAAATTTTTGTGGCCCCTGATCCAAAAACTAATTATTGGCCAAGATCGCAATCTTTTGATGCATTTTTTGGATCATTTCTAAAATTCTTGGCCAAAATCGCAATCTTTTGATCTATTTTTTTTTTTTGGACGATTCCTAAAATTCTTGTTAATAAAGAAATGCATACTCTGGTCAGAAAAATATTAATTATTTAAGTATATGTTATATAAATCACTTGTTAATTATATTGTATGGCATTGATTCGTCAAGACCTACGATATATCTGACAAATGACATACGGCAAAAGCTTTTTTGTTCTTTCAGTCAGTTAACTTGGAGCGACGTCCCGTTCAGCACCAATGTTACGTGAGACATTGACTTGCAATTTAACATGAAATCCAAACTGGGAGTCGATCCAGAGTCTCCCACGCCTAACGTGCAAGTGTTAATCATAAAGCCACAGGAAGCTTATTGTGGCTCTTTTATTCTCTCTGTGTTGTGTGGCGTAGAAGACCCGGTTTCGATTTCCGGTAGGAGCTTATGTGGTTCGGATCCTACATTAAGCTGTAGGTTCACGTTTCGTATAGCCTCGCTGCTGAACGGGACGATAAAACCGTGTTGTGATGACAATCCATTGTGTTTTGAAAGCTTAGCTCATCTGCTTAATGTTTATTTTTTATGTATTTTTTCCCATCCAGTTCCGTAATTTTCTCGTGAAACTTTATCGTAAATTTACCTATACAAGTCTGGGTTCGAAACAAGTATTCAACCAATAACTTACATGCTATAAATGTTTGAAAGGTCTAAATTGAAATTAAAATATAATATATTACTTACCTTCTTGAGGTAGACTCGACCAATGTTGTGTCCCAAGTTTTCAACATCTTCGTGAATTATTCTTTCCAAAATATCCTCCGTCAAACCTAACAACTACGAAAGAAAGACAATTAAACTCAGGTACATTTCAACAATAACGACTCTAATATATTAACTCATTATTGTACTCAGGAAGATAAATAGATTACATGGATTTTATTTTCAGTACTAGTTGAATATACCCATGCTTCGTACGGGGGCTGTATTTGGAAGTCAACACCTGTGGGAGTATCACCATTGATCTCAGCGACCGCGAAAACTATGGATTTGATACTAATATCGGTTATTTTGGGCTATTTTTTTTTAAATGTCTCGGATCCTCCCCCCCCCCCCCCCGCTGACTCACGGCCATCATACAATTGTAACTAAATTGCAAGTCATCGCTAATGGAAGTGTCATCATTGATTTCAGCCACCGCGAAAACTATGGATTTGACACTAATATCAGTCATTGTGGATTACTTTTATATGTCTCGGTATCTCACCCCCCTTCCCGGTGACCCCCGGCCCGGAGCCGAATAGCGTGAATTTGGAAGTTAATGCGATCGGAGTTTCATCATTGATTTCAGCAACCGTGAAAACTATGAATTCGACACTAATATCGGTCATTTTCTACTACTTTTACATGTCTCGGTAAACGCCCCCCTGAGACCCCTTGGTTCGAATTTTGATAAAAACGTTTAACTCTGGTCTGGAGCCTGAACCAAGAAATTCGTGACTAAAAGTCTCGGTCAATTTGTCTGGTTCCCAAGCCGGTTCCGGTAAACGCCCCCCCCTTGAGACCCCCTGGTTCGAAATTTGAAAAGTGGGCTTCGTCTTGATCTGGGGCCTGGGCCAAGGTGTCCCTGCCAAAATTTGGTAACTCTCGGTCCACTCGTCTGGTCCCCAGGCCGCACAGAGACAGACAGACAGACAGACACACAAACAAACTATTTTATTTACGAGGGCTATCCAGAAAGTAGATTACGTTTTCGTCTGTGTCCGCTAGGGGCGGGGCTAGCGCGGCCATCTTGGGGTCAGAGCGTTGCGCAGCTCAGTCGGCATCTAGCCGTGCTAGTGAGAGGTTCGTGCTGTGCTCCGTTAAGATACTGTGACGGTTTGAAATGTCTGCGTTAATTGAAAATCCCGCGAGCTGCGAGGTGCGTGCAGTAATAAGGTTTCTGACAGCAAAAAACTGTAAACCGATAGAAATCTATCGGCAGCTGTGTGAAGTGTATGGGGACAACATTATCACTGAAGGTGGAGTGCGACAGTGGGTCATAAGATTTAAAAATGGCCGAACCAATGTTCACGACGAAGATCGAAGTGGGAGACCCAGCAAAGTGACTGCCGAACTTGTCGAAAAAGTCGATGTTAAAGTCCGTGAAAATCGAAAGTTCACAATAACGGAACTTTCTTTGAGTTTTCCACAAATTTCGCGAAGTTTGTTGCACGAAATCATCAGCGAAAAGCTTGGTTACCACAAGTTTTGTGCAAGAAGAGGTAACGAAGTGGTTGAAGTCGCAGGCGGCCGAATTTTTCGACGAAGGAATTTCCAAGCTCGTACATCGCTACGATAAATGCCTTAATTTGAATGGTGACTATGTCGAAAAGTAGTATTTGTGTGTGGCTTTCATCTGTATATAATAAAATTTGTTTCCTATACTTTGTTGATTTTTTATTCCAAAACGTAATCTACTTTCTGGATAGCCCTCGTATATTAGAAAATTAGATAGAAGATTAGATACGAACAAACGAAAATTATTACATAACAATAAACTTTATATGTAGACTGAATATAAAATCCGTAGTAAGCTCCAAAAAAAGAAAAAGTTCGGTTTAATGTAAAAATGTAGCCATATGCCTAATACTACTCAGTGAAAAACTGGGTATCTAGTATTCATTGTGGAACATCTGACGGAATGGCTCACTAAATACTCCCTAAGACGATTTTTCTTTCGCGAAAAGTACAGGCACATAACGACAACGATAAGTGGAATTTTTAAGTTGTGAATCGAGTTTATGAGAATTTGAACGCGAGAAGCAGATTAACCTGGAGGACCAGCACAACATTAAGGTACTGTACTAAGTTTCCTTTTCCCTGAGCTATCAAATGACTATCTAACTAGTTTTCCCTTTTAGCCCATTTACCATCACATTTATTTCCTCTTTGTAATTGCTGATTTTTTTAAAAAATAAATGCAACCTAAGTCTAATCCCAGTATTTCAAAATACTAGCATGGCTGTGTTGGCCAACATCCCCATTTATCTTCATTTTATAGTGTAAACTAAGCTTAATCTGGACTAACGTCAGTCACATGCACAATATTACAAGTTTGGAAAAGAAATCAGAATAACCATTTAATAAAGAAAGATGTATTTTAGGATTAGAAGTAAGCAAGAATACTATTAAGTTATTTTAAATCAGTTTTGTTTCCCTGAGAATGCTAGAAAATAAAACCTATAGTTCTGAATCAGTGGGCCCAATATATTTTTTTTAATACTCTTAGATTTACTGTTTTTTCAAAAACATTCCCGTTAATTGTAACGGTCCCAAAATGTCACGGTTGTAGTTGTTGAAAGAATGCTGGGAGTCAGATAAATTTATGAAAAATATCAACCATTGTAAACAGTAAATAAATAAATAAATAAATAAATAAATAAATAAATAAATAAATAAATAAAATAAAATTTCACTGTGTGTGTGGGCACAATAGAATTATCTCTTCTTATTTAAAACTTTTCGTCTGAATTAAGAATTAAATTGAAAGAGACATAAGTGGAAACGTAAATCTTGCACCAATTTTAAAGAGAAAGCAACGCCACATTCATAATCGAATTATATTTCAAGTCTTCTAAATTTAAAATCATTTACCATTGACTTTAGAAAACTATGTACAAATGGTGCCAAATATGAGAGTTCCTGAAAGTTGACAATGTTGGTAACGTACTTTATAGGCTGAGAAATATAAGTTTTATTGGCGGTGCTTAACTCATTAAGGCCCATTGGTGGGTATATGGATAAATAGCCTGAAATTGAACTACTTCTTCCCACAAAAAACGTTTAATCGAAGCCACCTTACATCTCTTAAGTCTGAGTTATTTGTATATGTTAAACTCAATTACAAAAGATAATCGTTTAATAAAGCATAGAAATGGAGAGAATTGATCAATTGACTTACCTCCTCTGCGTTTTGAAAGAGTATTTGATGCTCCAAGGGCGTGATAAGATCCCTCCTGTCAACCAAAGGAACAAGAAACCTGGAAACCCCAAAATGCATGTTGTTGGCGTAGTGTTGCTCCCGGCTTAAAAGCTGGTAGACAGCGCGACGTCTAGCTTCCTCTCCACTTACAGGCACCTACAACAAACAATCATATATTCATAGTATTTTATGCAGTGTTCGAATCGAATGTTCGAAGTGGGTTAGGAAAACTGGAGGAATGTTTCTGCTTCTTGTTTCTATAAAAATGCATGAACTGCTTCTGTTACTGTTTCTATAGAAGAATGCAATTACCATTTCCGTTATTGTTTCTGTAGAAGAACGCAGTTACTTCTATTATTCATTCTATAGAAGAATTCAGCTTCTTTAGAAGAATGCTGTTGTTGCTTCTGATACTGTTTCAATAGAAAAATGCATTTCTACTTCCCGAACTGTTTCTATAGAATAAGGCACTCACAGTTTCTGTTACTGTCTGTATAGAAGAATGCAGTTACTCTTTCTATAGAAGAATGTAAGCACTGTTTCTGTTATTGATTCTTTAGAAAGTAGGCAGTTACTGCTTCTGGCACTGTTTTATAGAACAAGGTAGTTACTGTTTCTTAAGAAGCATGGAGTTATTGTTTCTACAGAAGAATGCAGTCACTGCTTTTGTTAGTGTTTCTATAAAAGAATGCAGTTATTGTTCCTTTAGAAGTATGCAATTACTGCTTTTGGTACGATTTCTACAGAAGTATGCAGTTACTCTTTATTCAGAAGCATGAAGTTACTGTTTCCTTAACTGTTACTGTTACTGTTTATATAGAAGAATGCAGTTACTGCTTCTGGCACTGTTTTATAGAACAAGGTAGTTTACTGTTTCTTAAGAAGCATGCAGTTATTGTTTCTACAGAAGAATGCACCCACGGCTTCTTTTACTGTTTCTCTAAAAGAATGCAGTTACTGTTTCCCCAATTGTTTCTATAGAAGAATGCAGTCACTGCTTCTGTTACTTTTTCTATAGAATGCAGTTACTGTTTCTATAAAAGAAAACAATCACTGTTTCTATAGAAGAATTCAGTCACTGTCTCTGTTATGTTTTCTTTGCACGAATGCAGTTACTGCTTCTGTTAGTGTTTCTATAGAAGAACGCAATTATTGTTCCTTTGGAAGCATGGAGCTAATGGTTCTGGTACCTTTTCTATGGAAGAATACAGTTACTCTTTCTTCAGAAGCATGGAGTTACTACTCTAACTGTTTCTATAGAAGAATGCATTTACTGCTTCTGGTATTGTTTCTGTAAAAGAATGCATTTCTGTAGAAGAATTTCTTTAGTAGCATGCAGTTATTGCTTCTCTAACCGTCTCTATAGAAGAATACAGTCACTGCATGTGTTACTGTTTTGTATAAAAGAATGCAATTATTGTTTTTATAGAAGAATGCATCACCGTTTCTGTTACTGTTTCTTTAAAAGTATGCAGTTACTGCTTCTGGTATTGTTTTATGAAAGCATGCTGTTACTGTTTCTATAGAAGTATACAGTAATTGATTCCCTAATTGTTTCTTCAAAGAATGCAAGGGGACACTGTAGCTCAGTGCTAAAGCGATTACCTCTAGTACACGGAGTGCTTTATTCGACCCCCATCGAAGTAAGTTTGTGGTGAACAACATCATTTTACGTGGGTTTTCTTATATTATTCCTATTTCCTTCTACATTTTCATTCTACCAAGTCTTCCATCATCATTAATTCGCTTTAATCGTGCGTCTCCCTTAGCCTAACGTTCATAAACGTGGGACGTTAAACTTAAGAAAGATTTTTAAAAGAATGCACTCACTGGTTCTGTTATTTGTTTACAGAAGAGTGTAGTGTCTGTTTCTTTAGAAGCATACAGTTATTTCTGCAGAAGAATACAGCCACTGTTTCTATTATTCTTTCTATAGAAGAAGGTAGTTACCGTTTCTCTAGAGGTGTGCAGTTACCGTTTTCCTAGTTAGAAGAATACAGTAACTGCCTCTGTTAGTGTTTCATAGAATGTAGTTAGTGTTTGTATAGAAGAATATAGTTACTGTTTCTATAGAAGAACTCAGTCACTGCTTCTGTTACTGTTTCTTTAGAAGAGTGTAGTCACTACTTCTAACACTGTTTTATAGAAGAATGCAGTACTGTTTCCTTAGAAGCATACTATAATTGCCTTTACAGAAGAAAGCAGTCAGTTACTGTCTCTATAGAAGAATGTAATTACCGCGTCTGTTACTGTCTCTACATAAGAACGGAGTTCATATTTCTACTGCATCCCTAACTTCTATTCCTGTGAAGAATGGAATCACGGCTTCTTTTCGTTTTTCTATAGAAGAATGCAGTTACTGTTTCTATAGGAGAATGCAGTCATTGTGCCTTTAGAAGCATGGAGTTACTGCTTCCCGAACTGTTTCTATAAAAAACGCAGTCATTGTTTCTGTTACTGCATGCATAGAAGAATGCAGTTACTGTTTCTCTAGATGAATGCAATTACTGCTTCTGGTATTGTTTTAAAGAAGAATACGTATAAAGTTTCTAAAGAATTATACAGTCACTGCTTCCCTAACTGTTTCTACAGAAAAATGCAGTCGTCATTGGTACTGTTACTGTATCTATAGAAGAATGCAGTCACTGTTTCTGTTATTGCTTCTTTAGAAGAATGTAGTCACTGCTTCTCTTATTCCTTCTTTAGAAGAATGTAGTAACTGCTTGTGTTACTGTTTCTATAGAAGAATGTAGTTATTGTTCCTTTAGAAGTATGCAATTACTGCTTCTGGTACTGTTTCTATAGAAGAATGCAGTTACTATTTATTTAGAAGCATTCAGTCACTTTTCTCTTAACTGTTTTTATATTAGAAGAATGCAGTTATTGCTTCTGGCACTGTTTCTATGAAAGAATACAGTTACTGCTTCCATAACTTTTTCTATAGAAGAATACAGTCACTGTTTTTGTCAGTATTTCTGTAGAAAAATGCAGTTATTGTTTCTATAGAGAAATGCAGTAACTGTTTCTTTAGAAGTATGTCGTTATTGTTTCTGCAAAAGAATGCAGTCACTATTTCTCTTACTTCTTCTATAGAAGTATGCAATTACTATTTGTATAGAAGAATGGAATTACTGCTTTTCTTACTGTCTCTGTAGAAAAATGGAGTTACTGTTTCTGAAGAAATATGCAGTTAGTACTTCTCTAACTGTTTCTGTAGAAGAATGGAGCCTCTGCTTCTGTTTGTATTTCTATAGAAGAATTCCTTTACTGTTTCTATAGAAGAATACTGTCATTGTTTCTTTAGAAGCATGCAGTTATTTGTTCTACAGAAGAATACAGTCACTGTATCTGTTACTGTTTCTATAGCAGAATGCAAATACTGTTTCTATAGAAGAATACAGTTACTGTCTCTTTAGAAGTATGCAGTTACTGCTTCCTTACCTCTTTCCATAGAAGAATGCAGTCATTGCTTCTGGGAATGTTTTTATAGAAGAATGCAGTTACTGTTTCTTTAGAAGCATGAAGTTACTGCTTCTCGAACTGTTTCTATAAAATAATGCAGCCACTGTTTCTATTATTGTCTGTATAGAAGAATGCAGTTACTGTTTCTATAGAAGAGTGTAATCACTGTTTCTTTTACTGTTTCCCTAGATGTATGCAGTTACTGCTTCTGGCACTATTTTAAAGAATAATACAGTTACTGTTTCTATGGAAGTATACAGTCACTGCTTCCCCAACTGTTTGTTTAAAAGAGTGCAGAGTTTTTATTGCTTCCGGTACTGTTTTATAGAGCAATACAGTCACTGTTTCTATAGAAGTATATAGTTATTGCTTTTCTAAGTGTTTTTACAGAAGAATGCAGTCACTGATTCTATAGAAGAATGCAGTTGCTGTTTCTGTAGAAGAATGCAGTGTTTCTGTTGTTGCTTCTTTAGAAGTATGCAATTACTCCTTTTTGGTAGTGTTTTTATAGAAGAATGCAATTTTTTTTCTTTCTTTAGAAGCATGCTGTTACTTCTTCCCTAACTGTTTCTATAGGAGAATGCAGTCACTACTTTTGTTAGCATTTCTATAGAAGAATGCAGTTATTTTCCTATAGAGAAATTAGTTACTGTTTCTTTAAAAGCATGCAGTTATTGTTTTTGCAGAAGAATGCGCTCACCGTTTCTTTTACTTTTCTATAGAAGTATGCTGTTACTGCTTCTGTCCGTGTTTCTGTAAAAGAATTCTCTTACTGTTTCTTTAGAAGGACGTAGTTACTTCTTCCCTAACCGCTTCTTTAGAAGAATACAGTCACTGCTCCCCTAACTGTTTCTGAAAGAATGCAGTTACTATTTCTTAAGAAGTGTGTAATTACTGTGTCTATAGAAAAATGCATTCACTGTTTCTGTTATTTTTTTCTATGGAAGAATGCACTTATTACTCCTTTAGAAGTATGGAGTTACTGCTTGTTCCAAGCGCACTGTTGATATTTGTCGCAGCTAGATATGATGAAGTTCCTGATAAAATTCTAAAGCAATGCTCTTGTGAAATTGCTGATATCTTATGCTTCATAGTAAATAACTCATTTAGTAGTGGCGTTTTTCCTGAGGCATTGAAGCTAGCAGTTGTTAAGCCCTTATATAAAAGTGGCAAGAAAGATCTTACATCGAACTATAGACCAATATCATGTCTGTCTACCTTCTCTAAACTTTTTGAAAAACTTATGTATATAAGACTAGTTAGCTTTCTAAATAATTTTAACTTAATATCTCCTGCTCAAAATGGCTTTATATCAAATAAATCTACTGAAACTGCTCTTTACTCTTTTCTCTATTCTGCTTTAACTTCAATAAACGCTAAGAAATATACAACCGGCATATTTCTTGATCTTAGCAAGCTTTCGATACAATTGATCATCAAATTTTACTTAAAAAATTGCAAGATTATGGTATTAGGGGAAATGCTTATGAGTGGTTTAAATCGTATATATCCAACAGAAGGCAAACTGTTGAAATTAACTGTCAAACTCGAGACACTCAGGGAGTAAGCAAAAATTATTCAGATACCAAAGAGTTAAAATTTGGAGTTTATAACCGCTACCAGGTTATAGAAGGAATTTTTGTGGACATTCTGTATATTTCGTAAAGACAGTGATTATTATTTTCGATTTATACTTTATTCTGCTACGCACATAAGTTCTTTCTTTGGTGGGAATTGCTTCTTTCCCACACAATTGGACAAAGAAGTCTTTCATCGTTTTTTTTCATATATATATTTAAAACGTTGCTTTTGCTGAGAACATTTCAGTTAGTGACTAACCTTTCAGTGTTTCTCCCTGACTTATTATATGCACAGTATATATTCTATAGTTATTGGGAACTGAATTAAGTGCTTTCTTTAATCACTTATGGAAACATTACAATAGATTAGAGAAATACGGGCTGACCAGATGTCCCAGTAGCCAAAGTGGCACCAGCCTCACAATTTTCGTAGTTCGTTATCTGTACTTTCTCACGCCAGTGTTATCGCCGTGTCTAGTGCATTATAGGCAGTTGACTAAAATTAACATAAATTGTTTTCCGTATTCTGTTTGTATGTGCATACAGGTGAGTTAACCGAGTGATTTTTGAAATAAACTGCCAACACTTTTCCGTTGACCATTGCAACCCGTAGCTTGAGCTTGGATGCTCGAGGAGTTTGACTCCAGGTCTGGAAGATGCAACCACGCATCTCGCGTTGAACTTCAAACATAAGTTGTGTTAAGGGGCACAAGCTATTTAGCCGGTGAAGGACGATTTCTTACGGCTAGCCCCAATCAGTGAAATCCCAGGTCCTCAGACCTTGTGCGTTTAAAATGTTACATACGCGCCCTCCAATATCTGTATTCCATTGTGGAGATCTTCTTTTGTGTGTTTGCTGAAGATTCACCTTTACGCTGCAGGACTGTTCAGCGTAACAACTGGATTCATCGTGGGACGATCCAGACAACTTTTCCCCAGTGCGAATCCCCCAAGTGTGTTAATGGTGTGAGCAAAGTATTTATAGTGATACCTGAATTATAATCATATATATAGAAAGGGCTCTATTTCCCGAAAAGGGCAAAACGTAATTTCAGCGGCAAAATTTATTAGTGTCCAGTGTTGTGTTCATTTCTCTTCGTTATTTTTTTTTTCAAAATAGTGTTCTAATAAATAAGTATAGTGTCAATTAATCCAGTGTGTTTTCGTTGTTTGTATGAGTGATGTTTGTGTGCGTTATGGTCTGGATGACCGTCTAATCGTCCGTGAGGTTTTCGAGACAAGACACCCGAACCTCTCGGCGCCTAATGCTCATCTCATTATTGAGACCGACGAGCTTTTTGGGAAACAGTTTGTAACCTTTCTTGGAGAGGTCTTCGTCGTCCCGTCCAGGTAAGTTAAAGTATCAGGAGTATACTCATTGGTAATACCACGAGCCGAGGGCAGCGAACAGAACCACGTCGGTTACAAATAAATGACAGCCCGAACATGGACCCAGACCTCTAGTTGGTTATAAATAAATGACGCCCGAGCTACCGATCCGAATCGAGACCGTTGGTGCTCGAATATACATATAAGATTAATATTTTAATATATCATTTCTCTTTCAGCTTAGTACCAGTAATCTGAAAAAAAAAATCTCTCTTTCAGGTGATTTTAATCATATGTTTTGGTGATAATATATTTTATTCTAATCATACGTTTTAAATTTTACTTTTGTCCATAATGGAACATCAGGAAGTAGATATTATAACTAGAATGAGTTCACTTCTCGAAGAATCGATGAGAGACAATAAAAAGAATTTTGCTCAATTTAAAGAGAATTTTGATAGATTAGAACAAAAAGTAGATGAGAATAAAGAAAATTTTGTCGAATTAGGTCAGAAGATAGACGCTTTACGGGATGTGTTTCGTGAAAATAACCAAGGAACAGAGAGCGCTGAAAACAAAACACCGGAATGCGAACCCCAGTTACAGTCAGATGTCCCTACTGGATACGAAACACCGGAATTTGAACCTCAATTAGTGACTGATATTCCTAGTGTAAACAAAATATTGGAATTGGAACCTGAGCTAGAAACTAACACTCCTAATGAAAAGAAAACGCAGGAATCTGAACTCCAACCAGAGACAGGTAGTCTCAACCAACCTCGTAACAAATCCGATAATGATTTTATTCATTCAGAATCTAGCAACACCGCTTGTAGTAGAAGTAGTGAAATCCATGAACATATGATTGTAAACGACAGAAGTCGTAAGCGCACGACAACAGCTGTCACAAACCACAGAGTAAAAATGCACAAACGAGGTTACAGTTATAGCAATAGGCAAAGATACGCAGACCGGAGCGTAAACAATACGAAATTTAAAGGGAATCAGAACCAAGACCGCACTCCAAAAGGCAGTAACAGAAACAGAAAGAGTCGTAAATCACGGCCACGTAACCTGAGTTCTCACAAACGAGACAGGAACCGTAATTTGTGTGACATTAAGCATAGATTTGTACATAGAGGTAACCATCGTAGAAATAGACGAACAGACCGTAATTATCAAAGCAGAAACAGTAATCACAGAAAAAGAAAAAAAAAAGTAACCAAGAATTTGTGTGTTGATACAAATTTTTCTCCTAGGAGAGCGACGCATTTCTAAGCGATAAACATGTATTATTTTTTTTTCCTTTTTGCTTTTAGTTTTTGATAGAACACCTGGATACGAAAAGAAGAACTACGCATTTCTCTCAAACTCATTTTTGCTTCCAGCTTTTAACTGTTCAGCAAAGAGCAGATAACACGTTTTTCTTTATTTTTCTTGTTTTGATAAGGCAGTCGCCAAACTGTAGAACCACTTGTGTTTATGGTTACGAATAACGGGTGATATACAGCTGATTAATTCTTTTCCTCTTTTTGTCTTTGCTCCGTGTAGTACTTCATACCTCAGTCAGCTGTGTATGGAAATCTTATCACTGACTTACTATTAGTCTAATGTTATTAATTTTTTCTTGTTTTCGTTTCAGATGTTTGAATTTAGATCTTTTAGTAAATAATTAACGTATCACATACGTAGAGGGACCGTACTTATCCAAAAACGGTTTGATATCTTGGCGAGATATCCGTACCTCAGCTAGTGGGAAGATGTTTTGGCGTTATAATATATATTTTTATTGTGTTTTAAAATTTAAAAAAAAAATCTTTTAGGATCCCTTCCCACTTTCGAAATTCTTAAATAAGTTATTACATGTTATTTAGAATTAATGTTTGGCTTTCTTTTAGAATTTTTTTAAAGGAATGTATCGAGATGCCCAGGATAAGAAAATTTTTAGTTGTTCATTATATATACATTTTTATATTTGTCATTGAAACTTAGTATGTAATCTCATGCGTAAAATATGGAATTTTACGATTATCAATGTTATTTTTTAGTTTTAATCTTAGATTTTCGTTTTCATTTTGAAGTGTTTACTGTAATTTTATTGAACCTCATTTACGTCATTTACCCGATTTTGACTTTATTTGAATTTCCAGGATGTGACATGATATATTTTGTTCGAAGAGAAAAGTTTAGAACGGAAAGTAGGCTAAGCCTTAAACAAGTGATAACAGACATTTCCTTGTTGGTAATAGAATGTGCAGGAATGTCGTGTGAATAGTATAATTCTCCGAACGAAAGCAGTAATCTTTTTATTTTAGAAGGAACTATATGAACAGATATTCTGATGGTGAACGGTCGTTTTTCCCCTCATATTAATATATATGCGAAAATATGTTTAACTTCTATATTTTCTTGTAATTTCTAATTAACATTTTTTTTCGTCTTCTCTAGACCACTGAACGACCGTAGGGAAACTTCTTCGGGTAGGATATTTTATGGGGATAAATATAAATATTTTTTTTCAGGGAGGCAATTTTTCCTGGAATTGCAGATCTGTTGCAAAAATGGATGTGGCTAATCCATTGGATATTCCATAGCTAACTGTATTTTCGCCATCAATCGCAAAATATAGTTTTTCATTTCTCTTCTTCTTTTATAGTAACCCGTAACTAACCATGTGTATTCTTAGGTTAGATTTTTTTTTTAGTGTATGTTATTGTCTAGTAACATTTCAGCGAATATTTTAACGTTTATGAATCGTAACTATATTGTGTACTTGTATGCTAATGAGTTGTAATGTTTATTTTTCATGTTAATTTTGAGAAAGTTATATTTTAGTCACAGTATGTCCTAGAAACTATTCGAATTCGATATAGATCCTGAAAAATAAACTTATTTTCTTTCTTTCCAACAGCATGAAGCCATAATGTTTTATGAAAATTACTTTGTCAATTATTTCGTATGCTCGATGACTGAATTTTAATGCGTTAATAAGACCATTTTGAATATTTGTAGCGAAGATGCCTAAGGAAGCTTGTTACAGCTGTTTTGTAGGGAATTTTATCTTGATGTTTCAGACCGACCAGAGAGTTGTAATGTCGTTGACTATATTTTTGTTTGTATCTCATGTTTTTCTTTTAATAGGTCTCATGTATTTTGTCTTATAGAGACATATCTTTACGATGCTAGGAGAGCATTTGTATTTCGTGTGTTTACACATTTTTTTCCAGGTGGATGATGTACGTTATGTTCCAGGGAACATACGTGTATTTTACTGAATATTAGCGTTGATATTTCAGTTGTGTATAGAAACATTTTGTAAGTGCCTATGGTTGCAGGCCTTCCTCGTTTCTAGTTTTGCCTCGCAGGTGTCGATGGCATATTTCGTGTGTAAGTACGTGTAGTATTACACATTTTCCCACCTATGATTTTGGTCAATTCATGGCGTAATGACCATTTATTTTCAGGAATGTTTGGACTAGTGAGTCAACTTCCTTGATTCAGACCTTTGAAAAACTTGGATCAATTTTGAATAGTTTTCAACGCTTTATTAACAAATTTTTTGCAGATAGTAGTCACATTTTCTGGTAACCCTACAATGTTTACGTTTATGGAAGTGAACAATGACCATTATTCTAGGCCTAAGCTAATAATAACTTTGTTTCAGAACGAAACCATTTGTTGTATTGAGCATTACTGAATTAAAGTCTCGATTTTCACGACGAGCAGATGGCATTTGATCTTATGGCGTGCCGAATTTTCTTCATACATGTTAGCGAAATCACGATCTTTTCTTTGATATGCAGAATCATGCTTATTTCTTGGAATTACTATGAACGTCAATTTTGACACTTAAGTTTATTTTTTTTTATTTTGAAAAGCGATTTTTCGTTCTTTTCTGCCAAACAACACGAGGCACAGTTAAAAAAAAAAAAAAAAAGGGACATACAGGTGAAAATCTTATTTTGTTTATATATTGTCAGTTTATCATGTGTTTACATTTTCATTCATTTTACTATTCAATGATTTTCATATTTTTCTAATATATTAGAGTGATATCGAAAGTTTAACAATAATTTTAATATTTTAGTACCTTTAACATGTTTTGCTATTTGCTTATTCATTCACATTTTGATATTTTAAATACAGATATCAGTATATTTACTAATTTTTATTGAGATATTTGATAATTCTTCAAGTCGATGTTTTCATGAATAGTTATTGTGTGTGTATATTTATTTCATATTACACAAAATAAAGTGATCGAAACGGAACACTTAAACGTTTTACGAAAAGAATTTATTAGTGTTTAAAAAAAAAGCATTTAAATAGCCCTATAACGTATTTACTTCATATTATATCCAATAAAGTGATCGAAACGGAACACTTAAACATTTTACAAAAAGTATTTGTGTTTTTTTTTTTTTAAAAAAATAAGAATTTTAATAGCCCTATAAACGCTTTCTGCGAACTTAAAAAAAAAAAAAAAAGAGTTATCATACAGGTGTTGTAACCGTACTTCGTTTATCACACCAGTGTTAAAAAAAAAAAAATCTCCCCTTCTCCCCTCATCAACTCATCGTTGGAGAACCATGGAGGATATTCAACACATGGTTTCAACATGTGAAGTAACGGAAGATAAGGAAACTCAACTGCATCAAATGTTCAAGAGGATCTTATTACCTTATGGAACACTTGGATTGGACATTGCTCATGCAGGAACCTCATCACTTTGTAGTGAGTGAACAAGTTACTTAACTATTTTAAATAGCCCTTTTTCAGGTGAAAAACCATTCATCGTCTATACACGTAAGTCTCACACCATATGACAGTGTTGCCAACTAACTAATTTTAAATTTTTGGTGAAAAACCTAATTTTATTCATACTTCGTCATACGGCCAAGGGTTCTCAACCTGTCTACGTGTGCACTTGACAGGTCGTTCCACTTTCGGACACCATATATAACCGCTACCAGGTTATAGAAGGAATTTTTGTGGACATTCTGTATATTTCGTAAAGACAGTGATTATTATTTTCGATTTATACTTTATTCTGCTACGCACATAAGTTCTTTCTTTGGTGGGAATTGCTTCTTTCCCACACAATTGGACAAAGAAGTCTTTCATCGTTTTTTTTCATATATATATTTAAAACGTTGCTTTTGCTGAGAACATTTCAGTTAGTGACTAACCATTTCAGTGTTTCTCCCTGACTTATTATATGCACAGTATATATTCTATAGTTATTGGGAACTGAATTAAGTGCTTTCTTTAATCACTTATGGAAACATTACAATAGATTAGAGAAATACGGGCTGACCAGATGTCCCAGTAGCCAAAGTGGCACCAGCCTCACAATTTTCGTAGTTCGTTATCTGTACTTTCTCACGCCAGTGTTATCGCCGTGTCTAGTGCATTATAGGCAGTTGACTAAAATTAACATAAATTGTTTTCCGTATTCTGTTTGTATGTGCATACAGGTGAGTTAACCGAGTGATTTTTGAAATAAACTGCCAACACTTTTCCGTTGACCATTGCAACCCGTAGCTTGAGCTTGGATGCTCGAGGAGTTTGACTCCAGGTCTGGAAGATGCAACCACGCATCTCGCGTTGAACTTCAAACATAAGTTGTGTTAAGGGGCACAAGCTATTTAGCCGGTGAAGGACGATTTCTTACGGCTAGCCCCAATCAGTGAAATCCCAGGTCCTCAGACCTTGTGCGTTTAAAATGTTACATACGCGCCCTCCAATATCTGTATTCCATTGTGGAGATCTTCTTTTGTGTGTTTGCTGAAGATTCACCTTTACGCTGCAGGACTGTTCAGCGTAACAACTGGATTCATCGTGGGACGATCCAGACAACTTTTCCCCAGTGCGAATCCCCCAAGTGTGTTAATGGTGTGAGCAAAGTATTTATAGTGATACCTGAATTATAATCATATATATATAGAAAGGGCTCTATTTCCCGAAAAGGGCAAAACGTAATTTCAGCGGCAAAAATTATTAGTGTCCAGTGTTGTGTTCATTTCTCTTCGTTATTTTTTTTTTCAAAATAGTGTTCTAATAAATAAGTATAGTGTCAATTAATCCAGTGTGTTTTCGTTGTTTGTATGAGTGATGTTTGTGTGCGTTATGGTCTGGATGACCGTCTAATCGTCCGTGAGGTTTTCGAGACAAGACACCCGAACCTCTCGGCGCCTAATGCTCATCTCATTATTGAGACCGACGAGCTTTTTGGGAAACAGTTTGTAACCTTTCTTGGAGAGGTCTTCGTCGTCCCGTCCAGGTAAGTTAAAGTATCAGGAGTATACTCATTGGTAATACCACGAGCCGAGGGCAGCGAACAGAACCACGTCGGTTACAAATAAATGACAGCCCGAACATGGACCACGAACTTGAGCCGGTTACAAGTTCCTCAAGGTTCCATCTTAGGCCCTATTCTATTTTTAATATATATAAATGATTTGCCACAATGTTTAGACTCTGCTAAAATTGTTCTGTATGCTGACGATACAAATATATTAGTAACTGGAGAAACTTACGTTGAGTTATGTAATGCAGTAGATTCCACCATGTCTGCCATCAGTGACTGGGTGGTAGAAATAAACTAATACTAAACACAACAAAGTCTTCGTGCATGTGCTTTCACGTAGAAAAAAACGAGATAAGAAAACGCCCTTGTGTAACAATTAACGGCAAAACGTTGAATTACGTCTCGGATATCAAATTTCTTGTTCTTTGGGTATCAGATACATTAGATTGGAAAATTCACATTCAAAAATTATCTAGTAAATTGGCTCAAACCTGTTACATGTTAAAGCTTTTACGAAATAGTGTCAGTCAACATGTTCTGCTCACAATCTATTTTGGACTTTTTCATTCTAAATTGAAATATGGTATTATATTCTGGGGATCTACTGCACTGCTAAATTCCATATTCGTTTTACAAAGGAGAGCTTTAAGGTTTATGACCGGAAGTAAACCTCGAACTTCTTGTAAACCTCTATTTAAATTTCTTGAAATCTTACCTCTTCCATGTTTATATATATATGAAATTCTAAAATTTGTAAGAAAAGATATACAGATAGATACAAGCACCTTCCGGTTGAACTCAGATATTCATATGCATAATACAAGACAAGCGTCTGACCTTCATGTAGAGTCCTCACGTCTAAAAGTACATAAGAATAGTACATTTCCTATGGCAGTGAATATTTATAACAAGCTTCCTTCCACTTTAAAAAACAAAACATCTGGTTTCAATAAAGCAGTCAAGTCCTACCTACTCGAGCACTGTTTCTATTCTGTAGAAGAATATCTCGCCTGTAGTAAATAATGTTTAAAGTATATATATTTTGTATATCTATAATGTAAGGTTTTATTAACTGTTATGTTGTTTTATATCGATGTATGTAAATTAGAATAATGAAAAATTGTACCTTTTTTGTTTTATATAAATTCACACTATTTTAATATTGCATGTAGATTTAAATTTATACATATGTACACATTCAGTGTTCTTATGACGTGTCCAACTCATGAAAGAGGATGAAAATAAATACAATACAATATTTTGGACTACAAAGTCACAACCTATTTTGGACTTTTTCATTCTAAATTGTACACAATGTAGAATGTTGCAGTTTAAATTCGTAAGGAAAATCACTTGCAATTTTGTATTTTTCATTGTGGACTTGCACATGATCCTGTTCAACAATTTACCCCCCCCCCCCCTGGCTGACTGTGCACACTAGCCTGATTTGTCATGTGTGGAGTCTGTAACGTCATACGCCTAGCCTGGATCCTTTCTCTTCTTTCTTTCTTTTTGCCAAAAATCAATAATATATGATCTACTGTTTAATTGCTTAGCCAATTCTTTAGCACATATGAGAATATTCTAGGATTCAATGCCTGGTAAGCGCACAGTTTTCAGATTGAACAAGTGATTGGATTTAATGTATCATTTCAACACTCAGGCTAAATGAGACGAAACCTACTGCTTGAAATGGAATACCTACCACTAGAGCCCTTCCATTTCAAGTGTTCCCTCGGAAAATATGTGAAACATACTTCGGTTCCACCCCCGCAGCCCTCTTACGGAGGAAATCCTCCCTTTGCTTATTGGAAAGAAATGAACGACCTGGTTGTGTTGGCAATATGACATTTAGTCATTTAGTCTTGTCGAGTGAAGAACGTAGGCTACAATGCACAGAACAAGACAATGTACAGCGAAGTCCGTGACATAATTCATTGTGGCAACGCTTTCTCACCCAACAATTGAAAGATCTCGGCCACAACAAATTGTTCCTCCTCTTTCGAGAAAGGTACGGGAAAATACATATCGACAGTAGCGCTAACAGGGGCACACTTGAAATGCAAAAGGCTCTACTTTTTTTTTTTTTTTTTCCAAGCAAATACTACCACTGTGGGATGGATCTCTAGACCGCTTTTTCCCAACTTTTAATTTAATTAACTTTAAATAATTGAATGTTGATTATTTTTTTTTCTCTGAAAACAGTTCTTTTTATATAATACTAGTTGAATGCCCGTATTTCGCACTGAGGAAATAGGTTTATGGGAAAGTGTATGAATCCATTTCCTTCCTTCGCTGTAGGATGTGTATTTTAATTGAAATGGGATAGTAAGAACCCAGTTGCATCCAAGTGCTAAATATGTACACTCGTTTCCCTCGTTGTTTAACCATTTCCAGTGTTTTCCTCTTTCTCTGTTCTTCTAATTACATCGACTGACATAGCATGCCTGATTTCACTTCCTAAGTTTGTTCTTTTCCTTACTAGCATTGCGTGGTTTGTTAAAAGTAACCAATGGAAAATATTTTTATGATGTGTAACAATGGTAAACGGATAATATTTAAATGTATAAATTAATGAATCCATTGTTGCAACGTGAAATTTTGAACTCCCGCTAACTCCGTTACTATATGGCAAGATAAAATCCCAGTTCAAATATAGGTAGTAGCTATGTTCAAAAATTTATTAGCAAGATACGTTATCAAAAGCAACAGCCGAAAGATGGTTCAGTTGCTTTAGTTTTGTGGAAATTTCTATGTCCAAAATACTTCTCGCAGTGGGTGACCAATCACACCGAAAGTGGATGTATAATCTGGAAAAAGTCGAGCAAGACCAACATATAAGCAGTTATGACATTGCCATTCACCCAGACATTAATCCCCTACCAGTGTTAGACCAAAGACCTGTCTACAAAAGACTCGACATTTAGATGACACATGATCTGACTCAAGAACATTTGCTTGATCGAATTTCTATCTGCAAATCCTCAAACTGGAGCAATTTCTGAAGAGGTTGGTATCAAGTTATGAAAAGTGGACAATATGCATTGAAAGATCGTGGTGGAACGTAGAGATACTCCACAATTTGTGGCAAATCTCACACTGACGTCCAGGAAGGTTACGATGTGGCAATGGAAGAACATCTTGCTCCATGAGCAGCTGACATGGGGCAGAACGATAGACTTGGACCTGCAATGTCGACAATTATTACAGATGTATCTAGCAATTCAAAAGAAACGGCCGGAACTGATCAACAGAAGATATCACATACCAACGTCAAATCACATTTCAATGATCAGTCAGAAATTAAGATAACTTGACTAGGAATGTTAAATACATCCACCGTATAGTTCGAATCTGGCACTGTCAGATTATCAGTAGTTTCGATCTTTGCAATATTCTCTAAATGGTGTTAATTTCAAAAGAGGCCTGTTGAAGCCACGTGTCACATTTTTTTTTTTTTAAACCAGTAGTTCTATAGCGATGAGATTATGCTATTACCGGAAAAACTGCAGAAGGTGATCAAACAAAATGGTGTATATGTGGTTTGATAAAGTTATTTTCAAATAACAATAAATATCTCCTCAGTTTTGACCTTCAAAGACTTAATACTTTTTAGACAATCTGATATATTAGTTGATATCAACAAATAAGTTTATTCTGGGTGTTTAACTAGCTCTATCTAGTTTTTATATTTACAAAAGTAATAAAATAATAAAGACCACAGAATAGTCCTTGACATTGGCTTTTCTTCTTATGATGTATGTGTTTCCATGATGTTTTAAATATTACTTCGCGTTTTAAACACCTGTGTCTGATTAATAACATAAAACTCGAACCACTTGGATGAAGTTCCATGAATATTATACAAACACATTTTTTGAAAGTAAATAATGTCGATTTAGAATGTCTAAAAAAGCTGTTGTTAAAAAAAAAAATACATGTACGTAGGTGTTTTCTTGTGTCTTCTCTAAATTGAGTTCCCGGTTGTATGGTTTTACTCTCCTTTTGTATAGGAAAGATATCGATCTGTACTCAATTTCCAATGTTTGAAAGTTCTGTTCTTTCATATACGTATGTCAACTTAAAATGCACTGCGGTTCAAGACCAAACAGCAGGAACCATTTCCTATTTCCTTTGCCCTTCCCCACGCCGGTGGTTCGCTGAATGTGTGTAAGTCATACCTAGTTTTTTTTTTTTAAAAAAAGAAATCTTGCTGTTTCAGCAACACTCCAGGACTAAAATCAGGCACCCTTATTTTTGCTCGTTTTGTAGCTAATTATATCACTCAGAATTTACCCGAAAAAAAAAAAAATCCAGCTGCATCAAGCACTACCAGCAGAAAATTCGTTTTTTTTTTTCTGGATTTTAAACCTGGGCATGATGGATAATATTTTTGTTGGGCTTATAAGCTTTTTGTAATTGTCAAAATTTTAAATTCATGTCATGTAAATAGAAAAACAATGTTATTAAAAAAAGACAATCAAAAATATTAAAGTAAGTACTGGGTTTAAAATGTGAAATTTAGCTACGAGAATTTAGTTGTAAAATTGCACCCAATACGCAAATTCCAGTTAGTTTATGTTAAATTTCATCAGAGGGATTGGTGACCCTTATCCCTCAAGGATACAGTTGATTATTGATTACTCGTTGTACAAAAATTACTTATCATGAATAACACTAATAGGCTAGGCTTTATTACAGTAAGCACTCTTTAATCCGGAATCTTATGGTTCGGCACACTCTGTAATCCAGCACAGATAGAGAAGCAAAAATATTCAATTAAATAAATATTCAATGTTTGAATTTAATTTTATACCCTCATGAATTATAAATAAGAACAATATTGTAAAATTTTAGTTACTAGAATCAGGAAATACTTCGTATGGTAGGTTATTTAATGGTTTATAATTGTTATCTAAAGTGATTTATCTTTGGTTTCCTCATTAAAACTATACTGACATTCTATAATCGGCAAAATCCAGCACGACCGAGGTCTAAAATGTGCCAGGTTAAAGAGTGATTTCTGTACTTTGTTGGCGCACACATCTTCCTATTTCATGAGCTTTCCATGCTTTGGAGTTATTCTCAGTACATTCAAGGGAACACTATTTTGGTTGCTTTCGCTTCCTGAACTCTGTAAGATTTTTCTAATTTCGTATTAAACAATTGTTTATCATTCATTCAAAACCAACGCTCAAAAGCATACACAAGAGCTCAAAATAATTTTATTGAGTTTATCAAAATATCCAATGAAAAGTATCTTTATTCAGGAATGAAGATTATATTAAGTACGTTCCAAAGTGCATGAAACAGTTTTTCGGCCTACATTCCTCAATAGCGTAGTCGTCCCGTACCAGTGATGATTTACGCGAGCGGCGAGGGGGGGGGGGAGGGAGGAGAGGAATTCTCCCCGAAACTACGAAATTGCCCCCGGGCATATCTGCGACTTTTTTTTAAGCATGATTAGCCTTTATTTTCACAGTAATACTTTCATCCTTGTTTATTGACATTCTTTCGCAGGGGAAATCGTCTGAATCATTGCTGGTTCGGCACAATCGATGAAAGAATCTTCCTCTGGTTACTTCTAACATCACATGGATAAGCAACAAAGAGTTTTGCTTGCTCAGCTCAATTATTTAACGAGTAGATAAAATAATATATTAATGCATGAAACTAAGAACTCTATTATGTATTTCATATATTTTTCACACTGAAATTCTGATATTGATTTTCCTAACTATGGCTGAGTAAGTAAATTTTTCCTGACCCGTGAAACTACAAAAATGACTCATTTTGATTAGGTTTAGAAAGAAATATTCTTTAAATCGGAAGCACCATTCTCATAGCCGTCCAACGCTCTTCTTTATATATTTTAAATACAGTATAGGCTTACTTTCTTACTGTAAATACTTATTATGAGTTAAATTTTCTCTATTTGGAGTACAATAAAATACTATTAGCAAACAATAATTATGTACTAATAATAACAAGTAAACGTAGATCATAATTTGGCCTATATCTCTGATTTTATCTATAACCAAAAAACCTAACTTATTTCTGATAACAAGTAAACATAAATAATAATTTGGCCTATATCTCTGAATATATCTATAATCAACAAACCTAACTTATTTTTGATAACAAGTAAACATAAATCATAATTTGGCCTATATCTCTGATTTTATCTATAACCAACCAAACTAACTTATTTCTTTCTTCTGTAGAATTTGAATGATTGATTTGATTTGTTGTGTTTCTTTCAAAGCATGACATTTTAACACTTTTCGTCATTCCTCAAGCTTTGATGTTCTTTATTTGTAAAGATAAATTTTCTTTCTTCGGCCTTTTTTCTTATTTTATTTTATTTGTTTTCAATGTCTTGACTCCTTGAGATGTTCTTCATATCTTCTGTGGGCAGCTAAAAAAAGTTCCACCTGACTCAAATGTAGTAGATCTCCCTGATTTTTGGCATAGCTTGAAAGATTTCCTTGGTTCGTTTTAATTTCCCTCACTTTCACGGTCAGTGTTATACCTATGTACTAGCAGAAATGTTCATTAGTGACGGGAATCTCGAGAGCATATGTAACATAGTGAATATGTTCATCATAATTCAACCCTAGGCACTTAGCTTACGAGCCTTGTGTCAATAAATTTCACATATTTACTATAAGAGTAAGTTGCGGTTGAAGTCAAAACTCAGGAACACTTGTCCTCTGGTTTCCTCCCACTTCTGTATTGGGCTAGCGAGATCGACCTGAAGGTAAAGCCGGAGACTAGCGGTATGTGTGTACTTAGGGACAAAATTTTGAAACTGAAGATTTCGTGTGTTATTACCATTGTTAGTTCTAACACTTGTAACCACTATTACTATTACCAATACGAGCTCCTCTGTGGCTAAGCGGTTAGCGTACGCGCCTTTGGCGCGGGAGACCCGGGTTCGATTCCCGGCGGGAGCTCATGTGGTTCGGATTCCACGTTAATCAGTAGGTCCACGTCTCATATAGCCTCGCTGCTGAACGGGACGATAAACTCAAAATCAACTCAACTCAACTATTACCAATACATTAGTACTTACGAATCATATACTGCAGGAACAAAACGAAAAATAGCACAAAATATTACTGATTATGGACGCCTATCTTATTATTAATATTTTTAGAGTTCTTCACTGAGACAAGAATAGTCTAATTTTCCGAATCTTTTGTAGAAAAATTGACAGCTCATTATTAAGTTCATCTGGATACAAATTTCTTCCATCATAAGTTCTGTTGACATTCTGTTTCTATCATCTGCCCATAAAGCTTTCAATATACTAAACAATTGTTCGATAGGTGGCATTACTGGCTGGTATATCAAGAATATATTGCAATATTTCGATCATATTTGGTGCATCTGCTTTCTCGAAAGTTATATAAACTTTTAAACAGAAAATTTATTGTACATTTCATTTCCATTGAAATTATAAGTTTTCTTCCATCTCAGTCAAATCATGAAATGAAAACTGTTGTTGCCGCGCGATAATACAGACACAACAATAAAAAGAATTTAAACCTAACCTTTTGTTACAATTGAAATATAATCTTTGAAATAACAATAACTGAGTATAACATATAAAGCATAAATACAATAATAATTTGTTATATGTAATGTAATATTTAAGCCCGTAGAATGCATTTGTAAACGGGGCACTCCGAGTGCCACCCGGAGAACTGGCAACTCTGTTCTACGTTCACCTCT
The DNA here is from genome assembly GCF_964235325.1 of Thermobia domestica. Lineage (NCBI taxonomy): Eukaryota > Metazoa > Arthropoda > Insecta > Zygentoma > Lepismatidae > Thermobia > Thermobia domestica. The sequence continues at coordinate 70,335 of NW_027656230.1, read as the reverse complement.
GGTACGTATCTGATCACTGCAGTTTGATAATAATGAGCTAGTAATATTTTAAACTTTTGAACAGAAGTGTACGCAATACGGTATCATAAGGGATCCACAGTATTTAATCACGGGAGTCACACTTAGGACTAAAGAGAAAGAAAAAGTATTGTTGGAGTCAAAAATAGCCATGGTATGCTGTATACCCATTTTGTCATTAAACGTTGTTTTTAAGTGTTAATAATAATCAGTAGCCTACGACCGTTACCACTGAGAGGGAATGTGATAAAGATTAGCTTTCTTGCTTTGCAATCGAAAAGTACAGGGTTTGAATCCAGTAGCTAGCCAGGTATTTCTCAATTCTACCAGCTGAATGTAGGAACGACACCTTTAACTATAGGTCCTGACTTGCTTTCCTATCGCATTGTTGTTTATTTATTATTATCGATTTCAATGTAATTTGCTCTGGAAGGCTGAATCGAAAAGTTTATTTAATAAATAAATAAATAAAATAATTTAAGTTTTTTTCACGAGCTATCATCAAATAATATTGGTCTATACATGCTCTGTCCCAGCCATAATTTTGCATGATTCTATAGTATTTTTACATTGAGCAAGCCAATTTTGATATAAAAATTTTGTTATCACAGGATTTTTTTTTTTCAATTATTGACTAGAAGTATTTACTATCATTTATTACTGTTTACAAGTGTCATGCAGTCCTACGTTGAGTTCATATTTGATTACTGGACGGGCGAGGTATAGTACGTCCGCTATCCTGGTATACAGTTGCTGTCTGATGCCGACACACCGCGGGTGGTGTAGGATGTCACCAAACTCAGTATGGGGGCTTATTTATGGCTGGTCGAAGGAAAGTCAGTGAGGGTGACAGATCTGTTGTTGCCACATTTTCGTGTTATTTCTAGAAGTCTTTTTCTTTTTAAAAAAATACATTAAAACATAATACCTAAGAATTTTGTATACGAGGAAACGGTTGCAAAACTGCTAATATATAGAGAAGTAGTTAGCGATTGATAATAATAATTATTATCCATATTTAAGTATTACGTTTGTCCTACAAATTCCCTAAGTAGGTTTTAAATGAGCACATATGTTTCTTTTATTAACTAGTGAATCTGTAATGACTTTAAGAAAGAAGCAATTGGAATTGTGCAGACCAGGAAATAAACCTTCATAATTATAACAAAAGCACAATAACATGAATTCACGCAGATGTTCATTTCTAATTTATATTTCAGCCAAATGCTACTGGAACTTTTTTATTTTATATTTTTTTCACTAGTTCCTAGAGTTTTTCCTAGTGTTGCTTTAATTCTACGTCTTTTCTACACGGCTAATTAAGCGTAATTTATTGTTAGGATATATAGTATTAGACTAGTGTTGCTCCCGAGATGAGAAATATCTTTTAAATGCGAGACGAGATTAGAAAAATGACCATTCTCGTCTCATTTTCGAGACTAGAATCGAGCGAGACGATAAATTTCACGAGTCTGGCGGGCAACTCTAGTTTATCCCAGTCTTAGTTCTCAAACTTTGATTTATTGATACATGATTCATAACATAAAATCATAAGTTGATAGAATGATTGTGCAACACAGTGTAGAACATTTATCATTTTTATAAAGATACGCAAGTCTTATGCCATATACTCCAATGATAAATATGGTTTGAGTATTATATCATTCCCTTCATGAAACTCTCGTTACACTTAAGGATTCTGGTTAACTTCTAGGTGAAATTAAGACAAGTGAATGTTGTTTCACAGTTGAAACTATGTAATACTTCCAAACTATCCGAATTCAATACTTAAAACTTCGAAGTAGTCGACTACATATACAACTACTGAATGTAATTGAGGAATAATATCAAAGAAAGAACCTGCCAGCGGGAGAGTTGTCCGCTGACGTTATTTGAGTGCTGTTTTGCGGTTTTTGGGTGAAAGAGACCATGTCTTTGAGTTTCTGAAACTGTATAAGAGGATAGTGAACAGAGTATACAGTCTTGGCGCTGTCTAAACATTTTCCACCTTATGCAGAGTTATTTTGATGTACGATTAGCGTCATACTAAAGGCCTCACTACTGCAGGAAACATGTTAATCGAACTTTTTAGTATAGCATTAATCACTCGTCAGAACAACTCTGCAAAAGACCCTTTGTGTCTTATCACTGCACTGCTTAATTGCCTCAGTTTTCTATGTAAACTCCTGAAATGATCGCCAGATTATTATTCTTTATTAGCTGCCCTGGTTTGTGTGTGAGAACTTAAATATGCTGCGTAAGTGCCTAAACCATCAGAATAGATTCTATTATGTGAATGATGAGTTGACTTTTAAAATTTAAAGGTACTCCAAGCCAGAAAGTGTTAAAATCGTTATTTTAGTCCCTAAAGCTACGAGTACAGAACAAATTGTGCTAAGTAGAATTGTGTGTTACTATTTAAGAGTTTTATCGGGGTTGGCAAACGAGTTTGCTATTCCTATGATTTGAAGAGAACCGAAATATGACAACAAAAATCTGACCACTATATATATCTAGTTAAAAAAAAAAAAAGCTGAAAGCGCATCAATATTTTGGCTGTAGTATCTAAAGATTCACTTCTTTCACTCTGACTCGGATTTATTTTTGGAAAATCTTAAGCCTATAACGTTTAGCTAAACGACGAACAACGTTTAGCATATTTCATCAGAAAACTTCGTCAGAAACTTTCATTAGAATATTTCAATCATGGAGAAAAAGATGCCAAGGGCAGTGGAGGTCAAGTATGTTGGCACATTACTGCTGGACTCTGAAAAGGGTTGCTCCTTAGGTAAAATAGGTACTCACAGAAATCATTAATTAATATCCTTTTAGGTACGGTGAACATTTGTTAATTTCTTCAGACTAAATGTTATGACTGTAAAAATATTTACCTGTGACAGAAAGGCCTTAAGTAATAGACATGAACAGTTGTCATTTCCGAAATCAGCGTAAATTTTCTTACAAAAATGAGCCAATAATGATTTTAAAAGTTTTTCTTTGTAGACCAGTGTAATATTCAGTGAAATATTACCACATAACCTTGTGATGCGCACTTGAGATTAAGCATTTTATCGTTTGTTTCCTTGTTTAAAATACATATACATGTAAGAAATATTTCTAACTTGTTTATGCAGTATTTATCCCTTTCATTCCACCTCGTCATAGTTGATTTTTTTTTTTTTTTGCATTAAAAATAATCATTTAATACACAAGAAGATGTAAAGTAGTTGTGTTTAAAAGTTTCCAGCTGTCAAGCTTTTATAATAGTTGAAAAAATAGTGTTGAATGTGGTAGCCTCGCTCATTATGTTTCCAGTTGTTGTGAGAACAGTTAAAAAAAATGTGAGTATAGTAGCCGCGCTCATAACGTTTACAGTCGGTAAGCTTTGATAATGTTCTAAAGAAATAGCTGCGCTCATAACGTTTCCACCCATTAAGTTTTGATAACATTTTAAAGAAATAGTGATCAGTGTAAATGCTAAAACATATTTCGGACTTGGGTCAGGCTTCACATTGTAAATTCACGGGCCGGGCCGGCCCGGGCTAAAAGAATCCGGCCGGTGCAGACCTCTACAGCACGGCTACTCTAATTAATTCTTTTGTAAGATCTATGAATCTAAACCAGTGGTGTCCAATTATAATGAGCCTGAGGTCCATAACCGTCATTACTAGTAAAGTGGAGGGCCGCAGCTAACTACTACTACTACTACTACTACTACTACTACTACTACTACTACTAATAATAATAATAATAATAATAATAATAATTATTATTATTATTATTATTATTATTATTATTATTATTATTACGCCACAAAAGAAAAATATAAAAAAAAGGTATTTGAAGTATTACCTATTCAATCTGTGACAAATGAGGGTGACTAGCAGCGTTTACAAGGGATATCTACATCCATTCCTGTTGTTGTGAGCCACGGGAGATGTAAAAGAAAAGTATTTCCAAGGCAGTTTCTGAAGCGATTCTTCGCAATTTTCATGGTGGTAAATGCACTTTCACACAAATAAGTACTATCAAACATTGACACTCTTTTCCGACCAAACTCACAGTTTTTAGGGAAAGCTGTTGAAGTGGATGCCCACGCCCTTTTTGTTGTACAGAAGCGTTAAATGGATGCGTTATTTCGAAAGAAGAGTGGAAACATTAAACGAATCAATAAATAAAAATGAAAATACTATCAGTAGTAAAAATCGTGAATCGCGAAAGCTTTGTGGGCCGTAAGAAACGGTTTGGCGGGCCGCCATTTGGACAGCGCTGATCTAAACAATGTTTCCTTTACAACAGATTCTGTTTGGCGCTCACAGTCATGTGATTACTCATCAGTAGAGAACCGCAAGGACCATTGTTTTTTTTTTTTTTTTTAAACTTCATGTTTTCGATTAGTGACGGTAAATTTATAACGTACCGCAGGTTAGGACAAGAACCAACACAAAGCAATGATAGTTTAAGAACACATACTTATGTTTCATTCAGTGCATTTTTATCATATTCTGAATATCTTGCTTTTGGTTTCATATGTATAAGACAATTTGGGTCTGAGCTATGAACATTTGAAACAAATTCTACAAAATCTGAGTTTTTCTAAAATTCGGCCAGCTACGAACGGCCTTATGTTGCAGAATTGGCCTGGGAACCAATTGGATAATGAAAATATTTTTATAGTTAAAACCGAAGTTTCGATTAATGCTATTGTAATGGCCAGTGATACTCTTCCTATTATGTATTCAGTTTTTTTTTTTTTTTTTTTTTCGCGGACCAGATGAAACATAAGACCCATTTGGCCATCACTGTTTTAGAACCAATACTTTTTGAACTATTTTGTTTTAAAAAGTAATTCCCCAGTAAAAGATATATCTTCAGAGATTTGCACATTTATCTGTGTTTATTACAACAGTTTTTGCTTACTTTCATGCCTACTTAAGCCCATATAGCACAACATATGCAAGGAAGAGGTTCCATACCTATTGCAGGACATTCATAGGCTCGTGGCAGAAATTTTAAAGATAATGAAAATTATCTACGGGACAGCCTTTGAATATCAAAGGGTCCCACAGGAAGAACCGTTTCCAAGATATACATTGACATATAGACATCCAGGGACTAACTTCCTTGGATATCTCTGTCCTAATGTGTATGTCATTAACCCTTTACGCTTTGCAAAGACCTACTTTATTGCGTTAGTCCCTTCTGTGCTTAATTCTCAAAGTTTACAATGAGATTTTGTTCTCTGGTGAGAAGCACTGTGCCTCTCATCTCTGGTGTGATTAGTCCTTGGTTTGATTTCAGGTCATGTGAATTTGTGGTGGACAAGATGGTGACCGTGGGTCTTCTTCAGTTCTCTCGTCTCCTATGCTCTCATCCCACCAATTCTCTCATAGTAATTCGCTTTCATTAATATTTGTTTTACTTAGCCTAAAGGGCATACATGTAGGATACTAAATTAAAGATTTCATTTCATTTCGTTGTTGCTGTTGTTACCTGGAGGCAGTGACAATAATAAGTAATCAATTTATTGCGAATAGTGTTGGTAGTTTATACTTTTATATCTAAAAATTTAAAATTTCTGGTAACAAAAACTTTTAGGAGTGCAACACTGCATGTTTTATTTGGTTTGATGGCGGAAACATAGTGAATAAGTCTGCATGCAAAAATGTGTGTGTTTTTATAATAGAAAATCAGCATTCATTAAACAAATTTTCTTTGCCACTTGCTTCTTTTTCTTCTAAAATACTATTTGGTGAGTGAAGTGTTCAAAAAATGTCCACCAAATGCAATTTGGTAGATCTAACAATGGAAATTAAGCATGAAACACCATGCCCCTTCTCTTCTCTCCTTCTACAGGATGTTGTAAGTTATTTTATAACCTTCTTTGTCTCTTACCATTGTAATAATGCTCTCATATCTTTATATTAAATCAATGTATTATTACTTTACTTCAAAGCAGTGTTACCATCCCAAAAACTGAATAAATTACCAGTTTGGGAGAATTCAAATAAATTTTTACACAATTTTTCACATTGAATTCTCTCTCTTGATTTGATTTGATTTTCAGTTTAGCGTCCCTTTCAGCAGCGAGGCTATATGAGGCGTGGATCTATAGCTTACAGGATCCGAATCACATGAGCTCCTGCCGGGAATCGAACCCAGGTTTCCTACGACAAAGGCGCATATGCTAACCACTTAACCACGAGGAAGCTCTAAATTCCCTCTCGTACGTAGTTTGCAACAATAAGATGTATAATATCACTTGAAAGTGTATTCCTTCGCAGACATAATAATTCATGAATCGTCCTATTCGAAAAAATACGATTGGAGTTATATACCACTATATATATTCTGAAACTAAGAAAAAATAATCTCTATTTCTAAGGGTTAAATTATTGACAATAAATTTATATTCACCATGTACAAATGTATGATATTTTATAAATATATCATTTTTGAAAAGCATTGAAGTTAAAATCGTGTACATTCATAGACATACAGAATAGATGGGATATTTTATCTCTACTATAGCCTGATTAAAAGTCACTCGGAAGTATAGTGGGAAACAGCAAATTAAGGGCAGAAGAAATAGATTTCATTCTTTTCTTGTCATGGACGCGGTACTACTAAAAAGATTACAAATATCAAGTGTGGGTTGATTGGTTGATTTAGAGTTAGCGTCCTGTTCAATACTGAGGCTATATAAGACGTAGACCTACAGCTTAATGTGAAATCCGCACACACGAACTCCCACTAGGAATCGAACCCGAGTCTCCCACTCCAAAGGCCCATACCCTAACCATATAGCCATCAAGTGTAGATTGTAATATTATAATAAAAGGTAAATTTATCAAACAACTTTTATCTTAACACAATGTATTAATTTTCTTTATGTGTGAAACTTCAAATAAAATCTTGAATGATAATTTTATCATTCCCATGACTTTTCTTATCCAACCGTTTCACAGTCACACACATACACGCACACACAATAAATAAATAAATACAAATAAATAAATAAATAAATAAGTTCTGTGTAGCGGACCTCAGGATTCGATTTTTTTTTTTTTTTCGCCGAATCCAAATTTCAAAACCCCAAGATGATTTGACCGTTGACCATGTCAATCTTTTGTCAATTTTGTGTTATGTAATTACGTGTGTATCTTCCATATCCAAATTCGCTCAAGTTTTTCGCCCATAACAAAAAATTGACAAGGGCAATTGTCTTGGGGGTTTCGAAATTTGGATTCCGCTATACAGAGCTTTTTCATTTATTGTGTGGTTGTGATTCGTTACTTTAATTATTAACATCGTATCTATTTCCTTCAGAAATGTTCAGGTGTTAGGGTTTCAGCAACTTGATGTTGGTTTTATTGCCCATCAATTCATTGTATGTTTATTTAGACAATGAAACCATGTTATTTTCTCTTCTGCTGTAGAAATGTTGAGCAACTTGACTGAATATGTATATATATATTTTCCATCTGCTTTTATTCTTCTTTATTTACATTAAGTATGTATCATTGTGGGATGTATATAAGTAAACACACACAAAGACTTTTCCACATAAAATTCTTATTTACGTTCTTTCATTTCCTGACTTCTTCCCGAAAATAACTTAAAAAACTACTCATGTATTATTCATTTTGTTACTGATTCCACCACACTCATGAGCTGATGTTTATGGTCTCTGACTTATATTCATTTGGCTCCAGAATTCTTTAACATGCAGATGACAAAGACGACTGCATGAGGAAGAAATAAACTTGGAGAGTGAAAGTAATAGAAAATACGGGTTCCACTACACTAACCAACAAGGTTAACTGTGTCAAGTTAGCAGATACGAGATAAGTCTTTTCCGAACTACTTTCGAACTTATAGTATTCACTATCAAATTGTAATTGTTTGTGACTCTGTGTAGCGTAGTCGCTTACGCTTTCGCCTTCGGTGCGAGCGGTCCCGAGTTCGATTCCTGGTGGGGGCACTCGGTCGAAAAAGGATAAAAAGCTTTCTCAGGACAGCCATTCTCCAGGCTGTCCTCATTTCCACCAGGTAAATGCCGGGATAGTAGCTGCCTTATAGGTCCCAGGCCGTTTCCTTCTTTCCCTTTCCCCGGATAGTGTGATCGCCGAGGGACATCCCCCTCATACGTGACGGGTTAAATGGCCATAGACGCCGACAGCCCAGAAATCTAAATCCTAAATGTAATTGTCGCAGATTTTTTATTTCTTTTTTTGATGCTATTAGTGATTTGAAAGAAAATTAACTGTGAAGCTGCATCCGTTACTCGTTACTCGTTGAGGTATAACGTCGTATGACAGGAAGAAAGAGTAAGAAAATAGTATTTACTTAAAGATATAATTTGACACACTAATATTTTTAGAAATTACGATTTTCTTAGTTTGTAAAGAAATTATTACGTACTGCATCCAAATTGTACTGCAGTAGTGTATTATACTGTTTTCGGCAAACACTATAACCTTCATCAGTAGCTCAGAGTAACGCACATGTACCGCTTATCTCTTCTCAGAATAACATTTTACACTGATTGCATGTTCCCGGGCCACGGTGGCTCAGTGGCAGCGTTCACCTCTTGTGCATGGGGTTTCCAGCTCGCGCCTACTGAACTTTGTGGTAGACAAACACCGTGTGCATGGGTTTTCTCGTGGTTCTCCCGTTTTCTCTCACTTTCTTCATTCCACCATTTCATTCATTTCTCATCATCAAAATTAAAAAAAAAAAAAAAAACTGTTTTCACTTTTAATGATAATGAACTTGTTTGTGACAAAGACATACTAGTTTTCATATCAAAACTGTGATAACTAACTAAATGGAACAGGTGTTCGCTACTGTTCGAGAATTGAGTTCTTGTATTTGACAACAATCAAGCAAATCATGCTGGAATTTGTTTTAGCAATATTCATGTGATCTTAAACTAATGCGACCTACACATGATTTATGAATATAGTATTTAAATAGAAGGTCAGCTTAGTAAATTTAACTACTATCATCGTGAAGTCTCTTTCCAACAAGAAATGTTTATTTTAAATAATATAGTTATGACAGACTTTACCGCCCCGTGCAAATGCACGTGTTGCACGTATGGTAGAATCGGCCCCATTAGGGATTTGGATTAGCAAGAGTTTTAACCTTATCATTGTTTAATTGGGCACATGAAATCGGTGTGAAATGTCATTCTGAGACGTGACAAGAGTTAGATGAGAATTATCTTAGGTTAACGATGAAAGTAATATTAGTGTTTGCCGATTAACGATGAAGGTAACAGTATTTGCCGAAATAGTACAGCACAATCACGGGACAGTGTAGAAGCAGTAATATATGTAGTTTTTACAAATGAAGAAAATAATAATTTCTAATTACAATACAAAAATGTTTGTTGGATTATAGCTACCCTATATAACTATATTGCTTATTTGCAGCTATCTATAGGAAGACCTACACTGAGAAAAAATCTCATCAGAATAATTGGTCGTGGAATTTGAACTTGGGACTTACCGATCTATTTTCATCGGTTCGGTAGACGTATTAACAGGTTGTAGGGCCATGAATGTCAATATTGGAACAAATATCATTAAAGGAGTTTTCATTCAACGTTTAACTGCCATTCTCTCAGGGAGGTAGGGCCGTGGTGGTTCATGGGGTTCTTGGTTCGATCCCAGCTCGCACCAAGTGAACTTTGTGGTGGATAAACACCGTGCATGGGTTTTCTCGGGGTTCTCCCGTTTCCTCTCACTTTCTTGATTCCACCATTTCATTCATTTCTCATCATCACCGTCTCCTTTAGCCTAGCCGGCATAACCATGGGACGTAAAGCTTAAAGGGAAGTAGGGAGAAAATTTCAAGAATATCTTCTAAAAACACTCTATTTAAGATAATGCTCTAAAACACTATAGGAGTCGGTTTCAATCAATACCATCAAAGTTTAAGCAGAAATATTTTGCTCCCAGAAGTGAACGCTTTACCATTGAGCCACCATCCGTCACAATTCATCCCCCCCCCCCCAATTATACATATTTATGAAAATGAGAACTTTGTTAAGGAAAGCTTGGTGGAATATATAATATCCAGTTATACTCACATTATTATTATTAGTAGTAGTAATTAATATAAAACGTGGAATAATAAATACCAATAAATTTATCATAACTTTGCAGGCTATATGAGATGTGAGCTAGCCTTAACGTCAGATTCACACCAAAGGCGAGAATTGAATTATTTAGCCACAAACACCTAATAATAATAATAATAATAATAATAATAATAATAATAATAATAATAATAATAATAATAATAATAATAATAATAATAATAATAAAGTTGTTTGAAACATATGACCTCTTAGTGCTGAAAGCTGGAAAGTCTATTTCTGATCAAAGCATAATTACAAAGGTCGGGTGAGGTGGGTAGGGTAAAATAATACATTTTTAAGAAAATAAAATAAAACAAATAAAAATAATGTGCTGAATTAATAAGTTATATTTAACAACAAACGATTTTTTTTTACAAATTAAGAACAAAAGAGGTACAACATATATTCACAAAAAAAAAAAAAATGAACGGTAAAAGAGGTATATACATAACTTTATATAGAATAATAATAATAATAATAAAAAGAATAAGCAAAGGGTAGTAAACATAGTAAAAACTAAACAGAACAAGGTATGTATAGTATATATTAATTATTATTATTCAAATTTGATTTATTTCCATTCTTCCAGTGGAATGTTGTAATTGATAATAAGATCTGCTATCTAAATTTCTTTCATAAACAGTTTCTTCAGAGTTACGCAGAGACGTTTTCGACGAGAACTCAAATTATCATCAGACCAAAATTCCTGTACCCACCTCACTACTAAAGGTGACTTGAGGAAGATGAAGCCGTCGTTTGAGCTCCATGGAAGTGGTTGAACAGTCGGTGAACGTTGCAGTGCCCGGGCGCCTTGGTGGAGCGGGGGAAGGAGCCCCAGCAACCACACCATTAGGAGTGGTCCGACGGTAAACCTCAAGGGTCAGGTGATCGCCACATGACCTGGAAAGAGGGGGGAATAAAGCAATTTAATTACAGATAAAGCACGAAGCCGAACATGGTTAACTTACAAGCACAGAAAATCACATTAGCTAACTATTAGATTTGTTTGCTCGTCGTGAGTTAAGTTACAAAACGTGGAATTAATGTATGTAATTATTTAAATAGCATGTCGAAAGGATAAGACCTTTTCTGTGCCATTACAAACAGACACTGACCTTTTAAACTCATAAAATAGAAAAACTAAATCTTCCAAGGTGAGACAACCAATTCATTAATTACAAACGCTTTTATTACGCTTACTCTACAAACCCAAAAACAGTAGAACATGATTAAAGAAAACTTAAAATTCAATTCCCAAGATGCACTTATAAACGCATAATTAACCCTGAAACGGTATTAGTAATAACATTCCTTATTTACACTTCAGGTTGTTAATCAACATTCGAACAAAAATGTTATATACAGTGGCGGCTTTTGAGCGAAGTTACCATTGGTGCCTTGGGGTAAGTCACATCCTTAAGGTAAAATAAATAAATAAATAAATAAATAAATAAAATATCGCTTCAAACTAAGGGAAGAAAACTTACCTAATATTCTAAATCTTGTACCAGGTATATAATAATTGAAACATTAGGTAAGTTTTCTTCTCTTAGTTTAAAGCGATATTTTATTTATTTATTTATTTTACCTTAAGGATGTGACTTACCCCAAGGCACCAATGGTCACAAACCAAAATTTCTATCGAAAATAACATTATTGAGTTTGCCAGAGTTAAATATGTACCCTCTTCTATATACTAATAGATGAATCAGTGAGTACGTCGTCGTGGACTACGGTAGAACCAAAAGCTTTACAGCTACACCACATAGTGTCACTAGTATCAGTTACTTAGAATGTCACAGTTGACTCCAATGGATGGAATGTTACAGATGCACCGCATGGTGTCGCTACTATCGGTCACTTGAGAATGTCACTATTGACTTTAGTGGAGCTAAAAGTTTTACAGCTACGCCGCGTGATGTCGCTACTCGGTCACTGAGAATACCACCGTCGACTCAAGAAGAACCAGAAGCGTTAAAACTGCGCCGCATGGTGTGTCGTCACTTTCGGTAGTATCACAGTTCACCCAGAATCACAGTTCCCGTTTTATTCCAATAAAAGTGAGGTTGTATATCCTAGCAACAATGAATATTAAACACACTTCATTCAAAAATTTCGTATTACAATTAAGCGCATATATTTTTACTGAGGTGGCTAGCTTGTCATTCTTTGAAGTACTGAATTATTTAATGGCTGATTTATAACGCACTGCAGGCCAGGATTAAATAAGAACTATATTTGGGGGCAAGTTTCCTCTCCCACTGAGTCGACGGATTGCTAAATTTGAGAAAGTCATACATTTTCTGAAGCTTTGTTCTATTCTGAATATCCTGCTTTCTGTTTCATGTTTCTAGGCGGCCAATTAGGGTCTGCGCTACAAACATTAGAAAATAATTCTGAAACTTTCACCGTTCTAAAATTCGGCCCACTACTAACAGGGTTGGTAACAAAACGGTTAAAGAAAAAATCCACAGTTAAAAGTCAAGCCTCGATTCAACTAAGAAATGATGACCACTGACACCCTTCCTGTTATATATGGAGTTAAAATAAAAATGGAGTGCATGTTCGGACCTTGGGACTTACAGCTTTCAGTTCATTGAATGATTGGGTTCTTTAGAGGACTATGTTCTTCACTGGTATCTGGTTACAAACTAGACACTCTGAAGTTAGATGTAGTATATTCCTACACCTATCCGAAACCTATAAGCCATTTATAAAACCGATGAAAAAGTAGACTAACAATATTCATTGCATTAGATTGGTGCATAAGTTTGTAGCGTTTTGTTCCCGCTCCCAAAGGTTCTTTGTCCGTTATTCCATTGTTATTATTTCATGTTGGTGAAAAAACAGAGCATATTCTAATTCAGTGTACACATTTTATATATCTTCTAGTCGGAACAAGATGAAGTGTCAAGTAGACAAAGTGCAATATTTCCGCCACATTCTACTCCTCGAATTTAATCGAGGACCAAGTGCAGTACCATGGGCGAAAACTATTTGTGCTGTGTACGGAGCTCATACCGTTGCTGAAAGTATGGCAAGAAATTTTTTTTTTTTTTTTTGTTTCCGAAAAAAGAATGATTTCCGTTTACGTTTCACAGTCAGGACGACCGCCAGACACTGATGAAAATTGGTTACGTGAGCTTCTTCACGAGAATTCCCACCAAACAACACGGTAATTGATACGTCATGAACTATGAACACTCAATCATAATGCATTATTTGCATTCTATGTAGAGTTACCCATGAGACGAGACGAGAAATAGTTTTCTCGTCTTGCCTAGAGTCTAGATTTTTTTTCTCTTTTCGTCTCGTTTTGTACATATACGCGGAGCGTAATTATGCTCCACCCTTCCCTTCCTGTCTAGGTAGATAACTTATTGGACACCCCTCGTATGTACAAAATTTATGAGGGGTGATAAATTTCTGATTTCTTTTCTTTTACTTTCGTTTAGAAGTTAGTGACAAAAGTCCATAAAAGGCGAGATATAATTACTTGCGTGTCTTTCAAACGTTGATAAATATTGTGAATTGTATTCGTGTAAATACTTTATCAATTTATAGTTTATATAATATGTCATGTACCGCTAAAACAGTATTCGAGATCTTAGCTTGGGTGAACTAATGTTGACCCCAAGTTTTTAGAAATTTCTCATCTCGTCTCAATACTTGATTCGAGAACGAGACAAGAAATATTATGTATCTCGTCTCGTCTCCAATTTTTTAAAAAAAAAAGATACTTCTCGTCTCGGCTCTCGTTCGAGATGAGAAACAGTCTCGTGGGCAATAATAATAATTATATGGGAAATATTAAGTGCATAGGTACACTCATGTCCAAAATTATTGTCGCATGTCTATAAATATGTTGTTGTAGAAATATAATTTGATAACGAATTCGCCCAGTATTTCTTATAATGTCAGTATGTGTATAATAGGCAAAGACATGTATGTGGCAAATTTCATGTCAAAAGAGCAGTAAAAAAGAACAATAAAACGAAAATAAAACTTTCTTGTCCATTTAGCAACATTTTGTTTTACTCATTCTAATTTTTCGTATTTATAATTCTTTTCCTATGAAATTTACCACAAATATACATTTCCCGATTATACACATAGTATCAATATTAAAAGTATCCTGCAAAATCATTATCAAATTATATTCTTACAAGAAAACAGTTATAGATATGCGACAATCATTTTGGACATGAGTGTACCATATATGTGTGAAATGATGAACTCGAATGGGAATTTTCCTGCATCATTTCTAATCCACCTTTACCGCTTTCCCTATAATCACACTGCTCCCTGATGAAGCTTGGAACTTGGTTCACCGATTTCTTCAACTCTAAACGACAGCACTTCTATAGGAACGGTATCGAACTTTTCTGCAACGTTAGCAGAGGTACTTGACAGTGGAGGCCAAGTACACACATTTGGTAACTGAGTGAATGTTCTGCCGTATGCTGTACAATGTTTTGTTTAACTGCCTGTGCTTGTGTTAATTAAGTGTTAATACTATAAATGTATGCGAATAAACATTTATATAAAACCCTACGAACTTATGTACTGATCCAAGATGCAAAAAACAGTACGATCACCTTACAAATTTTACTAATTATTTTCTCTTTCAAAAAGCGATATTTTTTTTTCTTTCTTCGGGACTACACAACCCACCATTTGACATCTCGAAACAGAGCGATCACTGCCTTGAAGCAATTTATCATCCTCCAACATGATTATTACAACAAATCATACTGAGTTACTGTTGATGCAAGTGAATTTCTCTCCTTGTCTTTATTCAACAATTATTATGGTGTAATATCTCACTCATCATGAAAATTAATACCTAGTGTTTGCTAGTGTATACGACTACCCCAGTTTGAAAAAAAGAAAGAAAAAAAAAAAACGGCAAATACGATATTTTCCAATCTGTAAGATCGACTTAAGGTTAGTGTAAAGAGACAAGTTTTGCCAATAGATGTCACTACAGTCTTCGTATCTCTCCCATGTATTTATTACCTTTCACAAAAGTTTACAATTTCTTTTACAAATTTCAACCTAGAGACTTCAAATTTTTAGAGAAGGAACTTCGCAACCTATTAAAGGGAACAATCCGTGCCGGTTTATATATATATATATATATATATATATATATATAGAATTTTCTTCATTGTAGAAAAAGTTCGATTGTTAAAGGTTTGGATATCCATTTCAACAATCAAGTTATTTCAACAATGAAGAAAATTCTAAATAAAATATCGGCACGGATTATTGAGTTCGATAGATTATGAAGTTCCTTTTCTAAAAATTTGAAGTCTGTAGATTGAAATTTGTAAGAGAAATCGTGAATTTTCATGAAAGATAAAAAATACATGGGAGAGAGACGAAGACTGTAGTGCTATCTATCGGCAAAACTTGTCCCTTTACACCAACCTTAAACAAACCGTATCATGTTAATACAATAGTCAAATATCATTTTATGCATGTACCCCTATACAGTTAGGTTTTCAGCAAATTCACTGATTAAGTAAATGTTGACAGCTCTATGATAATACACTTACGTAAAACTACAAAATTACTTTCAAATGGACAGTAGCGTCCCTTGAGGGAAGTCATGCCGTTAAAAATTTGAATTTTATCGCTAAAAGGGAAGAAAGCTTAACTAGTGTATGCATCCGTGTATGCTATATTTCAACATATTTCTGAAGCTGTATGAAGCTTTATTTGCTTAGCTTGCAGCACTAAAATTTAAATTTTCGCCGATGTGGTTACTCTCAAACGCCACTACTGCAAATGACTCAGCCATTTAGCACCGTCAGCTAAGTTGTTATGTCCTACCTAGTAATACAATCCCACCAGTAGCATAAACTGATACATTCGTGAATTATTTGTTGGTATTTAAAAAATACTAATAACAGAAGAATTGTTACTATAACTGATAGAAAGGATGAACACAATTCTTATTCTTACCTTATAAGGTCCAGGATTTGATCCTCCGGCATGGTTACTACGTTGTGGCTATCGACGAAGATGAGGTAGTCGCCCGGCCTCATCCCTGCCCTATCTGCTGGTAGACCCGCTTCCACACGCTCTACCCTGAAAACGAAACAACAATTAATATGCATAATCCCGCACATGCAGAGAATACAAAAGAAAGATGAGAATGTGATATCTACAGGGTGGTCCATAATTACCTAATGACGTTTGACTTATTAGTATTTGTAATTCTGGACAAAAAGTTTCAATATGGTAACACTGAGAGTGGGGATAACGGTCACTGGACTTAGAATCGTTAGTGTATGCCAGATAGGATAGCGGAACGGTTGTCTCTGGAACTGCGTGTGGGGTTTGTATTTTGCAACAAACATTTACGCGCAGGTTTTGATCTCCCGATTCGACACCACCTGACTTTTTCTTAAAGCCACATTGTCACGTTAAATGAATCTTGTAGCTGTCATAAAAAAAAACAAACAAACAAAAAAAAAACCTTTCAACCCGATCTTTCTATTTACTCTTTATATGTTACAACTTCTTGAAGGCAAGAAAGGTTTTTCCACACATGCATCACTGCACTCTAGTGAACAAACAGTGAACCTCCTCATTAAAAACGTGTATTTTGGCGCACTTCCCCTCCCTGTCCAAAAGAATCCGTTTTTTCGGAAGCGGAGAATCTGTTTTTTTCTTTTATGTCAGCGAGAGGGCGATAGCAGGTAGCAAGCAAGACGTCCCAGAAAGTTGCACATCGTTCAACTCCTTGCAAGATGGAAAAAATGTTTTATGACCCTTTCAAGACTATGTGTACACGGTGAAATATGGTAGGGTTTCAAGATTTTTTTTTTTTTTTTTTTTGTATGACAGCTACAAGTTCTTCTAACGTGACAATGTGGCTTTATGGGATGTTCTAAGTCTTAGGCTATTTGAGAAAGCGTTACCCGCTGTAGCGAACGTGTCTATTCAGTGGCTATTCAGTAATTTACTTTCACCAGATGTGTAAATCATACTGTGAGCCAGTCAGGGTTTCCAGGTCTTTTTGCCAGGTCCAGGTGTGTAATAGCAGAGTTCCAATACTCTGCACAAACCATCTTCCAAGCAGCTGTTTCTTGCTACAATCCCTTTGCCTGACAACACGTCTTTCCTTTTCTTCCTTCCTTTTGAAATCTTTTAAACAGCAGGCGGTGTATTGTTCCGACCCGCACCAAATACACTCGAGCTGACGTTTTCTCAGCGATTTTATTGCTTTCTCGTTTATAATTAGCCATCTACATTTAAATACATGGTCAGCGTATTCCAAGAGTACGCATGAGCAATAAATACGCTTTGCGATCGCCTCAAATAGCCGGGTACTAAGTGACAAAGTGTATCAACATTACATACGCAATTTAGTCGAACTACGGGAAACTATCACAGAAGAGTTCCACAGGATATCATGTCGGTACGGGTCTGTCAAGCTGTTTGTGACAATGTTGTTACTCTTCGTCTCCAGGCATGTATCGATTTCGATGGCGCATTAGTGGACCATTCCATGGAGAAAAGAGTTTAAAATTCTTATAAAGAAAGGTATGAGAGTAATGCTTTTATGTTCAAGTTATGTTGCTAGTTTCCTTACACACACTCTTTGTAACATCAAATACATAATTATGGGCCACCCTGTTTATTGGAATTTTCATAAATTATCAACAACAGAATGTCAATATGTTACCAACTCACAATGAATTTTTTTCCATTTTCTTTTTTTAGTCTGCAAAATATTTCAGAGAATATTTAATTTTACTTGTTGCTACATTCATTATTATTAATGGGAAAATGTATTTGTACGAATATCGTATGCTAAAATTGTTGCCAAGTTCTAAAAATTGTACATGATGTTTCTGTGATCCAAGAGCTATTTACAAAGTTGCTAGCACCAAGTCCCAGGTTCTATTCCTGGTACGGGAACATTGAAGTTTGATTGCACTACGGTGCTTTGGAATCCATCTTAAATTGTAAGTCCACGACCTAATACAGCATTAGTACCGAAAGAGACAGTAAAATCCAAACCAATCAGCTATCCAATTGGATAATTCGGTGCAAGAACACTATTTCTAAAATATGACAAGTTTTTGGTTAGTTTATTTTTATTTTCTTTTAATCTAATGTAAGTTTATGTTACTTTCAAATAATTTGGGATTTAAACTAATGTAATATAAAACAACTTAACCAAAAATATTTTTCACGCTTCAGCAGAAATATTCCCACATCGAATCATCTGGACACCATTGAATATAATTGATTTGAATTGTTATTTTAAATATTGATGATTTTAGAAACAGCATAGTACAAAGTATTTGGAAACAAGTTTACATAATGCTACTAGTTCAGCAATGAGTATGAAAAAAAAAACAATCAAAATAAAAGTATATCGTGTTTTTCATTACAAGACAAAAACCATAACCATAATTAATTCTATACATTTTATTAGGAACCTACTTGTAAATATTTCACACTAAGATGACACCATGTTCGAGACAACATTTCAGAAAATTAATTTTTACTTCCATTACATTGAAGTCGAAAAAATAATTATAAAAAAAGAAGCACAGAGAAATATTGTGGGGTAAATTATTGTGTTTAATAAAATACCTTAAAAGACTCCCAAGGCACGCTATACTTTTAATTTTGAAGTAATTCTATCTGAGAGAGAAGTTACCCGAAGTAAAACTGGCAAGATAAACTGTTTTCTGATTTTCATTATGAAATATCATGTGTATAGATGAATTTATCAGTGAACACTTTTCTAAGTCTGCAGTTTTTTTTTTTTATCAAACTTTCTTGAATAGAAGTTTTTTTGTATTGACATACATTTTGTAGTATTTGAGATTTATTCCTTTGTGAAAATTTCCTCTAATAATGGTAATGGAAATACAATACTATATATTCGCTACCAACTTTTCAATCTATTAACTATAGCATATTCAATAGATTTTTAAGTATTTTTTGTATGTACCCTATTAGTTTTTTTGAATGACTAAAACACAATCATTCGCTCTACTCTGAAAATGAAACAAGTTCCGGGGGTTCAATTCCAATGGGAGAGCATGGAATCCGCTGTAGTGGTTCAGTTCTCACTTAAAAACTATATTTCTCGTCCTATATATATTTTTGCTAATAAAGAATGTAAGTACAAATCAATAGACATGTTCGAATATCAAAAATTTATTTTAGAAATACCTAAAATCGTTGTTACGTAAATAAATAAACAAATAATTTAGATCTTTCCTTAAGAGACCAATAGTCTAGAGGCGCAACTTTGGACTCCATAATTGTCGGACACTCAAATTAATGCAATATGAGACAATTGTTACTTGTTCGTTGTATAGTATTTTGGTAACAATTATTACTTTATTAAAGAGAATTTGTAGTAATTTTTGAAAACATTTATCACTTCAGTAAATAGGATTTTGAAAACAACTATTACTTCTCTATTAAATGTTATTTTTTTGTAATATTTTGTAAATGACTATTAAGTCTTCATTAAATAGTAATATTGTATTATTTTAAAAACAAATATTACTTTACTAAATGGAATTTTATAGTATTTTTGAAAACAACTGTCACTTCAGTAAATCATATTTTGAAAACATCTATTACTTCATAAATAGTATTTGAATGACCTATTATTTCTTTATTAAATATTTTTAATATTTTGAAAACAATTATTACTTTACTAAATAGAATTTTACAATTTTTTAAAAAAACAATTATCATTTCAATGAATAGTATTTTGAAAACAACTATTACTTCTTTATTAAATACTATTTTTGTAATATTTGTAAATGACTATTACTTCTTCATTAAATAGTAATATTGTATTATTTTGAAAATAAATATTACTTTACTAAATGGAATTTTATAGTACGTATTTTTGAAAACAACTATCACTTTAGTAAATCATATTTTGTAAATAACTATTACCGGTACTTCATAAATAGTATTTGAATGACCTATTACTTCTTTATTAAATGTTTTTGTAATATTTTGAAAGCAATTATTACTTTACTAAATAGAATTTTACAAAATTTTTAAAAACAATTATCATTTCAGTGAATAGTATTTTGAAAACAACTATCACTTCTTTATTCAATACTATTTTTGTAATATTTTGTAAATGACTATTACTTCTTCATTAAATAGTAATATTGTATTATTTTGAAAACAAATATTACTTTATTAAATAGAATTTTTATAGTATTTTTGAAAACAATTACCACTTCTGTAAATAGTGGCCTATTTTGAAAACAACTATTACTTCTTTATTACATAGAATTTTATATCATTTTTGAAAACAATTATAACTTTAATGACAGTATTTGAATGATCCATTACTTCTTTATTAAATAATTTTTTTTGTAATTTTTTGAAAACAACTATTATTTGTTTATTAAAACAGTATTTTGAAAAATCTACGTCATTCAATAGCATTTTATGTCATTAAATAGCCAAATTTCCAAAATTTTCTACATTGCTGTTATTAGATTTTGCTAAACTAGAGACAATCTACTAGTGTTTGTGAATATTTTTATCATTCAAATCTCATTTTATCATATTGAAAACAACTATTACCGCTTCATTAAGTAACATTTTTACATGATTTGGAAAACAATATTACTTCCTTAAACAATTTTTATAGTATTAAAATAGCCTACTTTCCAAAATTTTCACATTGTTGCAGTTGCGCTATTTAGAAAAAAAGAAGAAGAAAGTGGGAAAAGCGTAGTTAAGACATTTAAAGCTCAAAAAATTTCCAAAGTTTATTTTAGAGAGAAAAGTGGCGAGACTATTTTGGCGTCGACAGCGGTGCTCCACATTTGGAAGTGCGTTGGTATAACAAAAGCGAAATGAAACTGGAATAAAAGAGCGGCGAATAAATTCTTCCGTTCTTTCCATAGCAATGTCACTGTTTATTTTTTTCTTTCTTTGGACACTTGGCATTTGTATCGTCCTATCAGTTGATTGCTTTGGGCGTTGCTTGGCAATAGAATTTGCCGGCTCTGGCTTTCATCCAGATTTATTTTCATGACGTGGTTTCCATCACGTCAGCGTTTCGTCTCAGAAGCGTCACTCTGCAGGATACCGCAACACAAACACATAAACAGGCGTGAATTAGTATGTATAAAAAGAACGAGAACACAATAACAGATTTATACGGCTTCAGTGTCTCTGTTACTGAACAGGCATCACGTCACATGAACCATGAATGAAATAACAAAATAAGCGATGTGTACATGCTGCCTGTCTCCATAACTTTTTTTGTTTCAATTTTTATTTGTATTACCACTGCTTTTACCGTATAATATTATGTTTCTCACAACCTATCCATCATTTGATGTGCTTCTTCCTCTCTCTTTTGATCTATCATATCCGTAGTAAGACGATTTCTGCTTAAATGACACTCTAATCCAGTAGTTCTCAACCTAATGCCTATCTCGACCCCCCATTTATCACATCCTCTTGGCAGCGACCCTCTTATAATTCCTGGTTTTTTATAACCTTATGTGGGATTTTTAATACCTATTGCGGAGATCTTACGATACAGTGTCTTCCCTAAAAGCGAATGGATTGAAACCAAATTTGGTTAGTTCATTCATATTACAAATATCGAATCTGATCCGTCATACTGTTTTAAAATGAAGGCCGTTTGAAAATTTTAAAACTTCGTAACTCCCTTAATTTTGGGTCATATGATTAAAAAAAGTGATTTCTAATTTTGGTTTAACCCTTTATTTGACGTTGTTGCTCCTGAGCAACATGAAAGTCCTATATTTTTCCTCACGAGCATATTTATTGTATATCTTCCAATTGGCGGTGATGCCTGCTAGCAACATCTCTTTTGTCGTTTGTTTGTTTGTTGTTGTTTTGCGCCCCGGAAATTCGGAAATTTAGTCGTAAATGTCACTAGAATAGTGACGTGTTTCCAACGTTTGACGCCTTGCGTTTCCGTCTTGTTTGTTTTATTGTGTACAGCACTGAAGAAATAAAAGTTTCGTTTTGCGATTTCACTACAAGCTAGGTGAAGGTTCACTTCATATTTATATAAAATATTATGGCAATATCTAACTTACTAAAGTAGTAATTACGCCTTTGAAAATTGTTGTTGCTTGAGAGCAACAATGCCAAAATATGGTGTATTTCAAGACCGTATCCTTTCATATGGAAATGATATGGGACATGTCTAAAAAGCTGGCATTTTCACAATCGTCCCTCTCCCGGTCTTGGAAGCAATCACCCACATAGTCAGGGATGTAGATAGGGGGCCATGGGGACACGGATCCCACAAAATTTAGCTTGCCCCCCAAATGTCATGAGTTTACTGTATATTTATTTGTAAACTCACTATCTATATAATTACTGGGCCAAGTCGTTTCCATTTGCAAATATGCCCCTCAAAATCAGAACTCTGGCTACGTTACTGCACATAGTGTAAAATTAGTGCATTACTGCAACTACCAGTTTGTTACGATTGCGCAAGCGTTGGTTTTCTCGGTTCGTCCATGGGGTTTGAATCTATTAACGATCATTTTTTTTTAAAACACAAACAAAAGTAGGAGAACTGTTTCAAATAAATTTATGATTAGCAGAACAATACACCATGTACTTCTACTATATACATAATATCACTGGTGTATAAGTGGATAAGCTCAACCCCTTTTATCAAGTAGTACCGGGTTCGATTCCCTGTGGAGGCACAATATTGGTTCGGATCTCACGTTGAACTGAAAGTTCCGTCCTTAGGACGTCATCATTCAATGAAAAACAATAGCAACCCACCAGAGGTTCACCTTGCCCAGTGATCCGTGTGTAATTGTTTCGTATCATCAGAAATATAGCTACAAACGATATACAGTATATGTTCCTGTGCATAAGAAAGTAATTAGTGTGCAGTTGTTAAGGATTATCAGATATATAGCTAGAAATATATAAATACAGTATTCCATATGGTGCGTGTATTTCACATACAGTATATCTTTGTGTAAGTAAGAACGCAATCAGTGTGTAATTGTGTGGTAGCATCAGAAATACGTATATTCACAAACTACATGCCTCTGTGCAGTGGCGTATTTAGGGGGGGGGCTTCCGGGCTTAAGCCCCCCCCGAAATCGTACTTACTATAGTAAAGTATATGAAATATCTTGCAGAATTTTCACATTTTCAGGCAAAGCCCTCCCCGAAAGTTAGCAAAGCCCCCCCCGAAAGAAAATCGTAAATACGCCACTGCCTCTGTGTATGTAAGAATGTAATGATAGTGTGTAGTTGTTTTGGTATTATCATATACGTGTATATAGCAAGAAACAAATAAGTATCTATTTACGTATATATATATATATATATATATATATATATATATATATATATATATATATATATATATATATATATATATATATATATACAGAGTGCGGCACGTAAAACCGGCCCGTCGTAATATTCTGGTATATTGTGTTTTTGGCAACACTTAAATAATCTACCTTCCTACCAAGAGATGGCGTGTCGAGGTCGGGTCGACTTACGTGACCTGCAGCAGTCACGTGCAGCCGCAGCCAGTGAAACTTGTCGAAACCAGTTGAGAAAAAGGCCTCGTTGTGTTAAGCCGGGTAAGTGTCAGTGTATGATAATGCCGTATTCGATACCCGAGTGTGTTGCCATTGTTGAAGGGTTCATTCTCACTGGATCTTTTGTGAAAACAAAGAATTTCCCAAAACAACCGGTATTGGTCGACAGAAAATCCACACGCAATCCACCAGGTACCCTTGCATGATGAGAAGATTGGTGTTTGGTGTGCCATTTCCGCCACACGCGTTATTGGGCCCATATTCTTTGAGACGACAGTGAACAGTGACGTGTATATGGGAATCCTGGAGGAGTTTTATACGCACTTGACCGAAGAGGAGCGTCAGTTATGTTACTTTCAGCAGGACGGTGCAACATGCCACACATCAGCTGCATCATTGTCCCTTGTGCATGAGATGTTTACACCAGAGAGGACAATCAGGAAAGGCTTGTGGCCTCCTCGGTCACCAGACTTGTCCACGTGTGACTTTTACTTATGGGGACTGTTAAAGGGAAGAGTATACGAAACAAATCCACACACAATTGAAGAACTCAAGACCAGGATCCAGGATGTCACCAATAGCATTACAACACAAGAACTGACAAGGGTATATATGAATTTCCTCAATCGTGCTCACATGTGTGTTGAAGTGGGCGGAGGACACTTTCAGCACCTGCTGTGAAGGCAGCTGTGAAGGTGAGTAGTCATATTCAATACATTACATTTCATTTTATGTGTTCACTTTACGTGCCTCACCCTGTATATATATTGTTGCCTGTGGGAAACGT
This sequence comes from Thermobia domestica, assembly GCF_964235325.1. Lineage (NCBI taxonomy): Eukaryota > Metazoa > Arthropoda > Insecta > Zygentoma > Lepismatidae > Thermobia > Thermobia domestica. The sequence continues at coordinate 45,794 of NW_027656230.1, read as the reverse complement.
ATAATATTTCCTTTATTGTAAACAACAAATTCATTTTCACCCTAAATTTTGAATTTAGTACCTAAAATATGCAAATCACCCAAATTTGAAATTTTTAACACAACCCGTTCATGCTTTGCCAATTAAAACGTTAAAAAACTTGGACAGTTGTTTAAAAAAAAAGTTATTGACTATTTTAAATGACTTGATACTGTGCGTCACGAAGATTGAACCGGACATTGTCGCACTAGTGAAATCACACCATGCTCAGGCATCTCATTAGCTTTCAATTTTTAATGTATTTCAATATGCAGGTTTTATTGCATTTGTATTTTTCTGGTATTTCAATATGCAGTTCTCATTAGTTTCATATCGTACCTCTTTTATTTAAATTGATTTTTGAACAACTCTGCACCTGTTGAAAATGTTTAGTAGATCTTTTTTGCTGTTCTTAACAGTGTGTATAAAAATAAAAATATGTCTATCAGAACAAAATTCAATTTAAAAAAAAAAAATATTTTCCGGTATTAGATTCTATTTTACATTTATCTTTTCCGCTTGTCTTCGCGACCCCCAGGTTGAGTAACCCTGCTCTAATCAGTTTTTTTCCTTTTTTACTATCTCTTGAATGAAGAATAACGCCAAGAAAGGGCCTTGAGGAAGCATGGCCTATGATGACAAACTTATAATTTGATTGTATAATTTAAGAATGTTACAATAATATTACATTGGACAGTATCTAAATTAAGATGAGTGTGAAGACTTGACTATCACCAATAGGTGGCAGCACATTTTCTCTATCTTTCCAAGTATTTTATAAGGAGTGACAATGTTCAAAATAATTCAATCAAATTCAAGAGATCAATATTTAAAATTTGTCCGAATACAAATTGATTCATTAATCAGAGAATATGATTATGTTTAGATTTTAACATATTTTGTTTCTTCTCTTTGTTGAAATAGTTTCATTGATGGGAGCCTATTTCTCAATTGTAACAATGAGTGCACACTACAAGAAATAAATAAAATTACTAAAATGTTCATGACTTTTCTCTAATTATTAATAGTTTAATTCATTTTAGGGAAACATTTGAACACTGATCTCTTGAATTTGAATTATTCTGAATATTATCGCTCCATACAAAATACCAAGGATGTTATAAAATAGAGGATCTGCTCATACAACAAAATCGTGAAGCCGTACGTCACAGCTTCGCCACACCTACTCTGCCCACTCCGCGCCACTAAGATCGCAATGTTTCGAGCCAACAATCATGGCGGAAGCGAGAGTAGCCAATCAGACGTGCTGGTTCCGACGATGCTCGGTTGTTTTTTGGTTTCACTGAGTTCATAGGATGAAGATATGTATGGGCAGATCCTCTATTTTATAACATCCTTGCAAAATACACTAAAAAAATAAGAAAAAATTGCTGCCATCTATTGGCAAAAGTCAAACCTTTACGTAATGCTCACATCATATCCAATTGGACTTATAACGTTATATGCATTATCTAATACAGGCACACATCAAGAAATTTTTGTTGGGAATGCCCAAAGATTTACAGAGCGGGTCAAATATTGCACGATACGACACCTATGCAGTGTTCATAGTTTGAGGGAAATTTCCCTAATCTAGGGAAACTTCATGGGTAAATTTAGTAAAAAGGGAATTTTTCGAAAAAACGCGAGAAATCTAGGGAAATTCTCGTGCTGACAGATTGACCAATATAGATACTTAAATTTTTCTATAATATAAAGCAAAACAATAGCAATAGTTTGTGTATGTTTCGTGTGTATGTGTGTTTTCAAAGTATTATAATTTGCGCCAATTAAGCAAATTATTGCTGGCTTAATGTATTTGTATATTTTTTGTTGAAAAAAGTGAAGGAAAAAGTAAAAAGATACAAGCAAAAAGGTAATAAATAAATAAATAAATCAAATGTGGTTGGCATTTCTTTTAATACAGCTAAATTAATCTTATCACACAACTTCTGTCATAGGAATTGAACTCTCAACAAATTAGGGAAAATTTGATACGAAAAGGGAAAATTGTGTCAGTCGAGGGAAATTTTCTTAAGACGAACACTGCACCTATGTAGTATTGAACAAGTGTTATTTTGCACCCCAAAAGAAAATCTTTGAGTTTTACGTCCCACGGTTATGCCGGTTAGGCTAAAGGAGACGGTGATGATGAGTAATGAAGAAAGTAGGAGGAAACGGGAAAACCCCGAGGAAACCCACGCACACGGTGTTTGTCCACCTGCACCCCAAAAGATGATAACTAATTGTTAAGTACTGCCATCTGTATTCTCAGAAAAACGATAGCACTAGATTATTTTTATAAAGGAATAAAGAGTATAAATGAAGGTTAAGATCAAATCTTTAGGCATAATTTCTCACAAAGCATAGTTTTATTAAGAGAGTGTACACATGTATATCGAGTAACGAAGTTTAGGGAGAACCCAGACCCGGTGCACACCCAAGCGGGTGCGTCCCTGATACAATTTTAAGTCATTCGATTATTAATACAATTACTTATCGTTTTATTTATTTTAAATGAAATAAAGCGTTCACAAATTAGATAATTAACCTGCTTTCTTATAATTTTCATTTGAATTCATTTGTTGTATGTAACAAAGTTATCATACGTCCCGTTTTGAGAGAGACAATCTTGGTTTCAAGGCTTTTTGTTCTGGTGTCCCGTCGGTTTACATTTTGTCCCGGTTTTCAGTCATGAAAAATTTTCATCTTGTTTTGTGTGTTTTACTTGCATTCCAATATTCTAAATATTATTTATGGCATTACACATTGTTACATTAACAGCTATATATGTTATTCTGGTACTGTATCCACCGTGTCACGGCATACAGTTTACTTGCCTGTATATTTGGATCTGAGATACGTATTACTTTTCTAATCATCGTAATGTATTACATCCAACAGGAATTAAATGAAAATGACTCTTTTTGCAACTTTATTTTTACCGCTAAAAGGAGAGAAATAAACCTCTTACTAAAGTGTCTCGGTTCGAAAGACTTGCCTCAAGTCAAACTATTAAAATTTGAAAGATTTATCTCCCAGGAAAGTGTCCCGGTTTGGGGCAATTTCTCTCCAACCAGTGTCCCGGTTTGGAATATCAGAAATATGGTAGCCCTTGAATATAATTAACTGAATGCTCTCCACTGCTCGGGAAGAAAAAGAAACCTAATCTATATTTCATACATTATTTCCTTTCTATGACAACTTAATGAAAGATGCTAAGTGCATTTTGGTATATTGTTGCACGAACGGGCAAATACGGTAACTGTAGAATCAGATGTCTAACTATAATTGTAATAGAATATAGACTAATATAAGGTGCGGTATAATATATATGTACATTTAAAGAATAAGTTTAAGAAATGGACAGTCTATTGTCAATATGCTTGCTTCAAAATTAGAAGTTATAGCCTACCATTGCTACAGTTAGGACAACGATTCCACATCCAATGCCAGGAGGACAGTTTCTATCTTGTAATATGTTGACAAGTGCCTGGGTGAGATATAAGTGTACTATTTTTGCAGCCTTTGACAAATGAACCCTCATCACATGAGCAACAAAACAATTCTTTCACTTTTTATTGTCGCACTTACCTTGGTGGATGAGTCCACGCAACAGAGAAACCAAATCCTTCCCGCTGCTTGGTAAGCCTTCTAGTTGTTGTGAAAGGTGTTCTTCCAGGGCCATTTGTTTCCGCCTCCAGCTCGAGATGGCGCAAGAAGCTACTATCTTCGCTTCCTGAGGTTAAAAGAAATAAAAATCACGGTTAATTGGTTGGCAAAATTACTACAAAATAAGTACTACTGTTGTAGAAAGGGATGCCCGGGCGATGATATGTAGGAAATTAACTTTGTAAGGCAGACCATAATAGTAGTCGAAGTTTTTACATCGTTAAAAACTAGGCTGGTTATAGGGCTTCCAGCTTCCATCTTATCTCTTACTCTTTGACCTTGAGAAAATCTTCGGTTATGTATGACATAGTGGGTTAATCTATAAACTTCGTTCCTTACAATTACCAACATGCTATAGTCACTTTTTCTATCACTTTCTCCCGAATAGAATAGCTTCTATCTATATTATTGGTAGACTATCCTACATGATTTTTCAATTCGAAGGAATTCCCCACAGTTCACGAAGGAGTGCGCGATTTTATAATTTACAAGTAAACACCAGCTATACTATACGGCGTCTAACTCGCATCGTACGTCAATACAAGAATTTAATAATCACCTACAATGTGTAATAGATTTATTCTCCACCTGCTGTAGTCGTTGGAAACTAAATATTACTAGTTCTAAACCAGTTCTAAGTAGTCATCCAACCACTGAAGCCTCGAAGTCAGGTACAACGAAAATCCATCATTATTCAATATAAAACTCTACGGATTGCATACAGATTCGTCAAAGCTCTAATGTAAAAATCGAGGAATTACCGCATATTCGATTCGAAAGTTAGGGTCTAACTGGAAAGAACATCACACAGAGAAAAATCCGTTCTCCGGACAGCGGTATATTGTACAAATATACGGTGTCCTCTTGCTTACTATAGAAATCAGTACGAAGCATACGTTATCCGTATGCTACATAGGCACTGCCCTTAGATGTTACATCATGCCGTTGCAGGATGTCTGACATCTAACAGTTTTCCGTATATCACATACATATACTTATGTTACCTTCGTCGGCTATATGTTATATACGTCCATTTGTATGTGAGATCCTGACCGCCTACATTGTTTCATACAGAAAGTACGTATATACATGGAACACTTATACAGAAAGTATTATAAAACATGCGTTTTCAGTTATACGTCTGTTGTACGCCGCTAAGTCCAAAAACTACAGGAATTACGCATGTAACCTATCTTTTTAAGTACGCCACCTACATTTTTTTCTCAGTGCACGTCGTCGGTATTAAAGAAGATGAAAATAACATGCTAGATTTTAAAAATGGTTTGGTTGAAATTAATTGTTGATTAAAATTATATTTATCAAAACTTACAAGGACTTTCGTTTGCCCATGGCTGACACATGACCATACAACTTGGGCTACTAGTGGTGTTGAATTTTACAACACTGTAAACTTCACAATGTCATGCTCTATTCCCAGAGTTGTATATTGGTTAAAACTCACTAGCCCATCCTGTTCATTATATACACTCGCACATATTTTCCACTTATTAGCCTATACACTATATTCAGTGCCGGATATACGTATAAACTAAACAAACTATAGCTTAGGGCTCCATTCTCTTGGGGTCCAAATCTACATACAACAACAGTGGCTTTTATGATGTAAATAATGGGGCCCCTCCTACTAGCCTACTTCTTAAAATGTCAGTTGACAAAGGACAGCTGGACATATAAAAGGCCCGGTTATCTTCCATAGCTTAGGGCCTCATGAAACCTAAATCCAGCTCCAACACTATTGAATCATTACAAGCTAGATGTCGACAAAAAATAGCCAGAGAAATGTCTCACTTTCGTTTTACAATGATCATGGACGCCGCAATCCAAAAAATCAAATATCACGGTAATAATTTGCAATATGTTTTATTCTTCCATCATCTCAATTAAAGTTTTACGTCTCCACCTGGAGACCTAAATCCTAGTCACCCACATCACTAAGTTTTGTTATTATTAATAATTATTTTGTAAGGCCTTTTATATATTTAAAGTGAATTAAAATAATATTTAGTGATAATGATGAAAGATGGTGTATACATGTTTCAGCATCTCATTACACAATTTTTTGTTCTATCATATGAGAGGCCTTTATTCTCCAAATTTTTCATCAATGTGCACCATAGAAGATTAGATTAATTTGGATTTTCTCGTAATTATTTATAATATTAGGTTGCCCAACACTAAAAGATCATTTATTCTAGGTAACAATACATTATATTATGTGGAAATCATCTTCATGACCCATTCAAAGCACAAATATGTATATTTAATTTTCATATTTTTATTAAATATATCGATATATATGTAAAATACAAGGTGCATACCAGAAGTACATGTAGTTTTGATGTAGGTCCAAAACGTGTGAGAGTATTTTACTTAAATACTGAAGGACTGAACTTTTAGACTAATGTATAACTATGCCAAATTGCAAATTTCTAGTCGTAGTATATTTTTCCAGGAGCATTGTTGAAATAAAAAAAGAGATTTTGGATACTGGTGTGATATCAGGGGTGCCCACAGGCGCGTTTTAGGTCGCAGGTTGCATAAATGGGATTATTTTGGGCGGGAGTTATTTTATTGAAAATAGTAAATGAAACTGGAGAATGGTACATTGGGCGGAAAACGTACACTTGGGGAGCCGAATAATAAATCTGGACAACAGAATGGTATATTTGGGGAAGAATAATAAATCTGGACAGGAGAATGATATATTTGGGGGGGGGGGGAAGAATGATAAATCTGAGCAGGAAAATGGTATATTTGAGAGCAGAATGATAATCTGGGTAGGAGAATAGTGTATTTGGGGGGGAGAATGATAAATCTGGGCAGGAGAATGGTATATCTGGGAGAAAGAACGATAAATTTGGTCAGGGGAATGAATATTTGTGGGGAAGAACGATAAATCTGGACAGGAGAATAGTGTATTTGCGGAGCAGAATGATAAATCTAGGCAGAAAAATGGTATATTTGAGGGAAGAATAATAAATCTGGGCAGGAGAATGGTATATCTGGGAGAAAGAACGATAAATTTGGACAGGAGAATTAATATTTGTGGAGAAGAACGATAAATCTGGACAGGAGAATAGTGTATTTGCGGAGCGGAATGATAAATCTAGGCAGGAAAATAGTACATTCGAGGGGAAGAAGGATAAATCTGGGCAGGAGAATGGTATATTTGGGGGGAAGAATGATAAATCTGAGCAGGAGAATGGTATATTTGGGAGCAGAATGATAATCTGGATAGCAGAATGGTGTATTTGAGAAAAAAAATGATAAATCTGGGCAGAAGAATGGTATATCTGGGAGAAAGAATGATAAATTTGGACAGAAGAATGAATATTGGGCGGAAGAATGATAAATTTGGACAGGAGAATAGTGTATATGCGGAGCAGAATGATAAATCTAGGCAGGAGAATGGTATATTTGAGGGGAAGAATGATAAATCTGGACAGGAGAATGGTATATCTGGGAGGAAGAATGATAAATCTGGACAAGAGAATGATATATTTGTGGGAAAGAAAGATAAATTTAGGGAGGATAATGTTAAATTTTGGGGGCTGCGGCTAAGCCGTTAGGGGATAGACACCCCTGACCCCGCTGGTTTCTTAGAGCTGCGTTAAGACATGCTTCTCTGCAGATTGCTTATCGGAGATATTTTTTCCACAAATTTTGAAATAAAACATACTTTTCTTTTTTGCCGGTTTGACATATTATTTTATTATTAATCAAACATATTACACTAATATTTTTCAACAAATTAACATGAACTGCATACTGATTCTTATTAATAAGAAAATACAAAAGCTATGTTCTCTTAATTTGAAAGAGTAGACAATGTCTCAATGATGTCTTATAAAGATCCTCTGCTACCGATAGGTCGTAGGCTTAAAGTCACCCACAGTGAGCACGACAAGAATAAACGATTTTTTAAAAAAATGTCCATAGTACGCAAGAAAAAGCAAAATTAAAAGACTACACTGATCTATGAAACAAATGACAAAAATAAATTAAACTGCTAAGGACATCTATGGTACACTGGGACTGTTAAAAATGAATAAGAATTATTTGAATGCGTGTTTAAAGCTGTTATTGGGGGCATTCAGAGGAAGAAATAAACGACAAACAAATATTGTTTCGCTAGAGAAAAAACAAAGGAAATCTTAAAAGAATACTACGCCATATTCGCAAAACAAAAAATAATAAACTTCTAGACAAGGAGGAAACTGCAATGTAATAAGCTACATGAGTGATGGAAGAAACTAGAAGAAAAAAAATCACAAGAAAAAATAATAACAATATCAATGTAAAGAGAACAAATATAGCTATGTATGGATCGTAAAAATAAATAAATAAATAAATAAGACGGAAGAAATGTATGAGAATGGTCGATCACATCACAGAAACGGGAAGAGAAAAATCTCTTCTGGACAAATAACTCTTGTCGTACGCAGAGACATTGACATACTGCCGCCTTCTCCTATGTATTTGCTATATCCCCGGAGACCTAAAATTCCACCGAGAATGAAATGTGGTTCAGAGTAATGGCCTCCATAAGAAATAGAAAAAAAAAGTTTATTTTAAGAGACATACACAGAAAAATGTTTCGTTATTTTAGAAAATGTGTTCGTTCTATATGGCAAGGCTAATCCATGGAGAAATATCTTGATGCTTGGAACATACGGTCTTTCTGCAAATTTAGAGTGTAATTCTTTGTTGTTGTCAAAAGATATACTGAATTCTTTTCATGTAAAAAAAAAAAAAAAAAAAAAAAATAAGTGGAAGGACATGCTATGAAACTTCTACGGCAACTATGACCGAAAACACATAATTGAAATTTGGGATAGAAGGGGGTAAGAGAGAGAAAATTAATTGAAATTAATAAAAAAAATTAAAATTGTGTAATTCATACTATAATATTAACACGTTTTAATCAAGGAAGTACCCATGGTTTGGATGTGGGGAACGGGGTATTGAATATCAAAACAATTTGGTAAGTTTATACCGTCAGCAGCACAGACAGTAGGGTCAACAATGGGAACTTGTAGCCTAAACAGCTGTCAACGCTGTAATTGATCGCTTTGCTGCCAAGCATAAACTTATTGTAAGATACGTGAGATAACCCTTTTTTCACATTTTCTGGAAGATATTGCAATTGTGTGCAAAATATGCTTTAGAAGAAGTAATATAATTGAAACTATTTTCTTGAAGATAGTCGAAAAAAAAAATAAGCTGCATTTTTTTCATTTAAGCGGAAGTTGCGTGTACATGCTTAAATACGACAACTTTTCTGACTTTAATGGACCATTGGTAGAATATTTTACCATCTTTTGGCGCCATTGGCGGAATACAAACAACTGACAAGCGCAATTCGTTGCATCAAAAACCATTGGTAAGAATACATACCACTGACCTCACTAAGACACTAGAGTTTAGTCAAACACCATTGATGGCCCGTGTGGAGTAGGTGGTAAATATTTATACCATGCCGGCTAAAGGGTTAAATTTCGGCTTTTATCAAACATAAGATAGCCCAAGATTGTCTGACAAATACTTGGAATCTAAAACATTAGCACTATATTAAGGCAGATCAGTATCATCTTGAAGCAGGTGTTTTTCCAATAGCTTGTTTCAGACTTCACAAAAATGGCGATTTCTCTAGTCTTTTTTTTTTTTTTTTAATTTTGTGTTTACGAAATGAAATGAGATGAGATGCATTTTATAAAGCTTTTGAGAAAAAGATGCCGGCATTGTGTACCGTTGTGTCCTGCCAGGAAAAACAAAACAGAACAAAATATTGGTTGGGGTTATGTGTCATGCACATATAATGAATGTGTGGACAATCAATTGAATGAGTTCAGGAAGAATAGAGCTAACTTCACTTCCCTCCAATCTTACTACTACTAAATAATAATAATAATAATAATAATAATAATAATAATAATAATAATAATAATAATAATAATAATAATAATAATGTGATGATATGCCCTTAGCATACAGATTCCTCCTAACACAATAATTTCTGCATTTCTAGATCGGCATTAGCTGTTTCTTAATTTAAGCAGCTTCCCATTCCATTTGCTTCATGGTGTTGTGAGTTCACACTACTTATTCTATGCCGATACCGGGTGCCAAAGCCGGAGATACTGAGCACTTACAATTTGTCTAGAATTATTATTAATAGTAACACGAGTCATTTAGGAATATATATATATATATTTTTTGCATACTACATTAAAACCTAGGACAATACCTATTTCTTTCATTTTTTTAAAAAATATAAAATTATGTACGCCCACTTCTCGTGTAATTTATCAGGCATACATTTCAGCAATGCAAAATCAACGTGTTTAAAATAAATTAAAATTTTAAAAAAATGCTCCATAGAAATGTTTAGAGGAAAAGAAATAGAACTGTACAAAAAAACTGTCAAATGGTTTAAAATACTAGATAATACGTTACGTTATAAACATCTGCGTTATAAACATCTGCGTTCCAGATAGCTTCTAATATCATGATAAATGTAATATGAGATATAACGATAACATTTATAAATATGCATATGTTGACATGGACAACAGTCCGTATCGTATGATATCATTGTTCTTTATGACCAGATCTGAACATTTAACTTGTTACATTTTGTGGCCAGACATGTATAAACATTTTTTTTCTAGACAGTTCGAATCAGTGATGCCAATCAGTGATCAAGTGTTATAAAATCGCACCTCGACAGGCAAAAATTCCCATTTTGCTCTTGAATTTCTCACGCTCCACAAAATTTTCCAGACTTATAAAAATGAAAAGTGAAGCTACGTGTCGTTCACTTTCTTCAACATATAAGTGAATTCCCATCTTCTATCTTAATCAAACAGTTTATGAAGAAGTAATTAAGAAAGATATAATTGAAAATGTTGACGAGGACAAACACCTTTTGTTCATAAAAAAATAGTACCGAGAGCTCCCTCGTGACTAAGCGGTTAGCGTACGCGTCTTTTGCATGGAAGACCCGAGTTCGATTCCCGGCGGGAGTTCATGTGGTTCGGATTCCACGTTAAGATGTAGGTCTACGTCTCATATAGCCTCGCTGCTGAAAGGGAAGCTAAACTAAAAAATCAAATCAAACCAAGAAATGAGTATTTGCATCAGGCATTTGTGTCGTAATCTTCAATGGAACGTAATGAAACTAGATAAGACAAGCTTCATTCTTCAGTAATTTCGTTTGGAATGTTTCGGAAGATGGTTGTTTCTCGTTTAGTATTTTATTAAATACAAGAGTTGTTAATAAGTTGCTTATAATAATAATAATAATAATAATAATAATAATAATAATAATAATAATAATAATAATAATAATAATAATAATAATAATAATAATAATAATAATAATAATAATTGTTGTTGTTGTTGTTGTTATTATTATTATTATTTAAGATTCTCAGGTCACTGTATAAATCATTTTTATAGTAGCATGCATTTTACAGTACCAAAATTTGACAGCACTGATTTCAGTTTTATTGAAAACTGATTACTTTATTTCCCACCCATAGAGAAGTTCATTCGCGTCGATGAAGTAAATGTATGAAAAATCCCATATATACTGCTAATTTCTACGAAAATTCCCTTTATCCCTTTTGGAGAAATTAATGTCCGAAAATCCCACAAAATGGGATTTTTTCCACGGGTTGGCATCACTGGTTCGAATATAATACGGAAAGAAGACATTAATAGTGGATGTATTCTCAATTATAAAGAAAGAATTCTGTAAAAATAGAAAGTTAAATGCAGAAAATTTTCGGGAAATATATCAGTATAAATATATTCTATTCTGTATGTTATAATTGAAACATTTAGTGAGTAAACTACGTTTTAATTACGGTAGTTCCAGAAATTATAATATAACGAACTTAAGGTTAATATATAGATGTTATAGAGGTTATGTTTTAAAATGTTTACACTAATGTAGAGAGCTGTAAGAATAGCTCGGGCTCCGCCCACCGTATTCAAAACTGAAAGGGTAGAATATATTGTCATTACGTCAAGACATGTTTAAATGGTAGTTGTCAAAAACCTCAATAACCACGTGACTTTTCTGGTAAAGGGAAAGGTAAACGGAGCTTAACTCTTCTTATGGCTCCCATACATTAGATTAAGTTGTTTAAAGCTTAGTTAGTTAACAGGTTAACTTTAAAGAAACATCTAAAGCAAAGCCATCGATTCATGCTATGTATGACTCGCTTAGAGATATAAGTATTCGCACAACATAGTAGTAGTTATAGACGGCAATCCGGGAAATTCTAAGAGGAAAATTGGATCTTTTCTCAGACTTGACCAAACTAAAATTCAATTAGAGTTACTTCGGTAAACCAAATAATTTAGCGGCATAGAACTGCCAATTGAATATAATTTGACGACTCTCTCATTTCACTAGGATATAGAATCATTTTCCTTAACCTTTTCGTTTTCTTGTAGTGCATGTTGTGCTAATGTTGACTTTTCTTTTGAGTTAATCAGATACATCTTGCATGTTCCGCATATTTGGTCTTAATTATAACATCTCCGCGAATATTATATGAGATATACAGTATTGAAGGTAATTGAAAGAATAAAAAGAAACTGTTTGGAAAATTTGAGAATAAATTGTACTCTGAAAGCCGTGATAAAACATAGTGTAGTAGGTACGGCATCTACTAATCTACTAAGGCACCTATCAACTAAATGCTCTAGTTTTCAGCTTGTTTGGTGTTAGATAAACTACAGCTTTGGTTTTAAATGGATTGCTCCTTGTACATCATTATCTGCTATACTCAAAGAAAGTATAGATCACAACTTGTATGAATAGTTAGTTGGCCAACGCTTATTTCCTGAAGTCATAAGCTTATTGATGAAGATTGACGGAGCAACTAAGTGATGGGAGATCGTTAACAAATAGGAAAAAGAAAAGGTGATAAAGTAGATCCTTGAGGAACTCCAGAATATCGTAAATGGAAGACATGTCGATAATGCTATTGGTGTCGCTTTCGGGGTGGGGCAGAGGGGAGAAGTATAGCTTAGGCAGAAGTGTTGTCTCTTTCAGCGAGTAATGTTGAAGGTAACTAGTAAATTTTTATGTATCAATGGGTGTTATAGGAAACACTAGCTTCCACTGAGTCAGGTGATTTGAAGACAAGTGTGTCCAATCTCAACTTTCCTTGCCCTAGTGGCAGTAAAAATTATGTTAAACACAGGCTATACAGTTTAATATAATGTATACAGTTTTTACATGGATTAAGTTATATACAATCAGGAACATCCATAAACTTTGGGCGGAATCTTCTGTAAAAGGTAACATCTCTCAAGATATCGATTTATAGGTATTAGAATTTTATTAGAAACATTAGATAGGCACCTCTGGTATAACCTATATGGTTCTACATAGATAGTTTTGCAGTTTTGAATGAATCTACCAGGCATAATCCAACATTTCTACAACTAATACATTCGTTGCGTCTAGTTTCCAGTCAATTTGTTAACTAAAATCACGAAGTTACTTCAAACACCTAATTTAATTACGTATAATTGTGGATGAACTATTTCCAACCTAACATTACAATAGGTCTTCATTTCCTTAGTGAAGTTAAATGAACGGACATCTATGAAGTGCCGTGCTATTTACGTACCTTAATCCTCATAATGTGTTTAATGTGCACTTCTTTCATAATGTTTGCTACAGTTAATATTAGTTGAACAAACCTTTTTGTAGTAAGCAGTTTCAAGTGAACTAGTTCAACACGAAAGTTTCCAAGCTACAAGATAAACATTGTAAAGTTTCTAAAGTTAGGTTATGTTCCACTGTATGTCCGTATGTAAAGTTTAAAATAACCCAATATTATATCTTAATGGAAATTCGGCTTAAGCCGGTCGGTAGATTGCTGTGCCATGAATCTCCGGCATTTAAGAATTATGGCTAATTTTATGAGGAAAGTTTTTTTTTTTTTAAATGTTCAACCACAAATTTAAATTAATTCAGGGATGTCTGGAAAGATATTTCAAAGGACAACATTTTTTTGTTATACTTGGAAAAAGTAATTAAATATAATCTGTCAGAGATTGATTTTGAAATTAGTATAACTTTTTACCAAAGTAGATAAACGAGAATTTGAAACGCTTTCTTGTTTTGCCATGCTATAAGCAGGATTTATCGGCACTTTATATCTTTACATACGTATATTGAATACTGAAAAAATTTAACTAACGTTAATGTGATAGTGCTAAAATTTCAAATTCTTATAACTGTTTAAAATTGAAAATTAAAAAAAAAAAAAACGAAAGTTATAGGTTTACACTATATTTTAGATCGTTTTTTTTTTTACTGGAACAAAGTTAAAAGAGAAAAATCTACATTACTACGAGGGGGTGCTGATAAAGATTGAACCTTACCAAGAAAAAAAATGAGCTAGGAAGCTGAAATTAGCAGGGTACATAGGGCAGGATCTGTATATACTATGTTGAAAAATAAAATATTCTATGATATTAACATTCTTTTCTTTTTCATTTCAGAAGTGAACATGTCTCTACCTCCAACAAGCTTGAGTCCAGAGGAGCATAGGACCATCATGAAGTTTCTCTTCCTCCAAGGAAAAGGTGCGACGCAGTTCTACGATGAAATGAAACAAACTTTGGGGAACCGTGGGCCATCATATGCAAATGTCAAACCTGGGTGGGAAACTTCAGAAGTGGATATTTTGATGTTGAAAGTGCAAAACGCAGTGGTAGGCCTTTTTCTGTGTCTGTTCCCGAAAATGTGCAAGCCATCCACGACATGATAATGGAAGATTGTCGAATATCAGCCAAAATGATTGCTACATGTTTGAGCATATCACGTAAAAGAGTTGGTACCATTATTCATAATGATCCGTATATGAGAAAGATTGTAGCAAAGTGGATCCTCAAACTTCTGACGAAGGACGATGACTTCTGACACATGGCATCTGAAACACAGGACACATTGGCTACCCTAGGCTTTCAAGTGTTGCCTCATCCTCCTTATTCGCCTGACCTAGCTCCATCCGATTATCATCTGTTCCCGAATATATATATAAAAAAAGAAAAACATCTCAAAGGTCACCGTTTTCAGAGTGTTCAAGCGGCAACTGATGCTTCAGATAAGTGGTTACAGCAGCAGACAAAATACTTCTATTTACAAGGACTTGAAAAGTTGCAGGACAAATTTCTCAAGTGGATTGATCTACTAAGGGAATATATGGAATGGTGTGGAAGTTTCAGCTTCCCAGCTAATTCTTTTCTTGGTAAGGCTCAATCTTTATCAGCACCCCCTCGTACATTACATTTCACACTCGGAAGGTTGGATACCGTAAGCACCGGGAGCGGATCTTTTAGTATATAGATTTGTATGTAGATGAGGCGTTCCATGTAGTAATCGCGAACACAACATCGTTTTTTTTTCTTCAATTTCGACCAACAATAGAAGAAAAGATTTTAAGTACAGTTGATGGGTTTGAATTAAAATTTACGAATGGGGGTGTTTCGAATTTTCTTCATACCCAGCAAAATAAGGGTAGTTTTACTGAAGGTGAAAACTAAAAAAAAAAAAAAAAAAAAAAAAAAAAAAAAAAAAAAAAAAAAAAACAAAACGATTTCCTTGAAAACTAACTACTCCCCAGATTTTGTTTATATTCCATACTATATTTCATTAATAACCTTATACTATAGTATGTTATTTCTGTGAGAAAAATTCAGAAGAGGCAGTAACCCGTACATATATCTATTCCTCTCTTAGTCAAAAAAATGAAAAAAAAATCAACAAGTATATAGATTTTAGAAAAAGAAGCTATATGAGATAAAAGTATATCATTTGGAATTAATGAAAAATATCGCTGCATGCAAAATTGCCATAAAAGTTTTATCAAAATTTCACAAGTAGCTGATAAAGTATAATGCATTTTGTTTGGAAAGCAATAAAAAGCATATTAATTATTGCAGAAAAAGAGCAAAAAATATTTCTTTTTTTTAAAAAAAAATGATGCTTCGGAGGGAAACATGCAGCTGCGGTTCTGACCAATGAAAAAATGTATCAGATTGCACACACGACTAACCAGATTTTACAAGGCTGGAAGCTGATTTGTACACATCACTCCAGTGGGAGTCCACTGAAGACTCTACCTTCCGTCGCCCTCGTCTGCGTTCAGACCCTGGAGGAAAAATACATTCATACTTAACACTACACAATACTACACATTATAACCTATAACATTTTTTTATCCGTTCTATCACAGTAATTTATGGCAAGCTATAAATTCACTACAGAAGGAAATAAAATACAATTGCTAATTTCTACTAGGTACTCAGATTTGCTACAGTACAGCATTTGCTCCACACGAAACATTTCATGGGTTTTCCGTAGAACGTATCTTCATGTAATGGCCTACAATATATGCTTTTCTTCATCGTATTGGTTACTCTTTAAACTAAGGATGCAAATAAGCAACAAAATTTTACTCGCCCAAGAAAAAAGCTACTCGCCTACATCCCACAATAGAAATCATTTACTTACTGCGGTATGATATTAAATACTCGCCCGTACCAATGAGTCACTCGTCCCGGGCGAGTGGGCGAGAGCTTATTTGCATCCCTACTTTAAACCCATTCCTATCCTTTCTTTTATTTCCCATTCGTACTCCTGATCTTCCTAAGTTTCTTAAAGTGGTAATCTGTTCTAGTGTTGTTAAAATTTGATTAATTTATAATCCGAATACTTATTCAGATCACCGCTAATTACTCGAACAATTATTAGGATAACGAATAATTATTAATAGAACAAGTATAGTGTAATCTGAAAGTGTTCGGAAACTTTGCAGTACTACCCCTGTGCTGTTATGCAACCACAAGCACGCTAAAGAATGTATGGTTGCCTATAAGCGTGTTACTTTGTAGTAATTAACCCAGCTCCAAATAAAAGATTATCATCAGACTTATGTATTTATAATAGGTTTCAGATACAGCACTACGCCATTTTACACTGAAACATTTTAACATTTGATAACATAACAATTTAGTAACAATTCGAACTAACACGGTACAGCACAACAGCGACATTACAAAAATTGCTTATTTATAGAGGATCTGAAAGTATACTCATTTGAACAAACGTCTACAGTTTCTGGTAACTGATTATAATATAAGTACTGACAATTAGGTTTAAAAGGGACCTTTGGACAATATTTACCCTCGCCGCTCGAGTGTAAAAGAGGTCACTAGACCGTGTTGTTCCAGCGGGAACGCGAAAATTAATCTGACTTAATAACTGTTCATATGATATATGGCCATTTACATTTTATGCAAAAATATTAGGTCAGAAATTTTGTTTCTCACTAGGGGAGATTTGATATTGAGGGATTTTAAAAAAAACGTAATTTTTTGGAACTGCTCGGAGGTGAGGTACTCGATAGGATACAATGGCTAAAAAGAAATTAGTTATGGAATTTATTTATTTATTTTTTAAATGGGTAGGGCAGGCCATAGACCAGATAGTACTCAAGAGTGGGAGCATCATATGGCTTATGGAACAAGCTTAAGGAATCAGAACATTTCAAAGAAATATTTACAGAAATTATCAAAATTGGTCCACTTATATTTAAAGTTATGTGTGAACATACAACTTATGCATAAACGGGTTGAATTGAGAACCACTTTCATTTTTTAAAGTGTTCCAAACGAAAAAAAAAAGTTCCAATGAGCAATATTTAAATAATTATTCGTATTACTTTAAGAACACTAATGTACTTTCTCTATTCTAATTTCTACACATGACTCAGCTTTTTTTGTTTTAATCACCATTGCTGTTTCGTGTGGAGTCGTATTCTACGAGACAGAAAAATAACAGAAAAATGACAAGAAAACTACTGGAAGGCTTCAAAAATGTAGGTGTGGAGAGGAATGGAGAAAATAAAATAGTAGATGGAACTAAATTCGAACAAGAATATGTTAGTGAAACTTAGGGAAAGAAGAATAGTATGGAAATAGTTTTTTTTTTTTTTTTTTTTTTTTTATGAAAAGCAGTCGGTTAAGGGGATTACTGGAGAACAAATTGTCTCACTAAATGTGTCACAAAGTATACTAGAAGATAAGAAGTGGAAGAAAAAAAAGACAATAAGGAGAGCTCATCATTTATTTCACATATTTGTATCAAAATACTACAAAAATAATAAAATGTACTAAAATTTCTCTGTATTTACTTTAGAAAGTACTTTAAGTGAAGAAAGAAAACGTATTGTACGAAGCAAAAACGTGAACATTGACGAAAAGAACGATAAAAAAAAAAAAAACGACCAGAAAAATAACTTGATGTATGGGAAAGAATTAAGATGATTAGCTGGAGGGGTGGGAAAGGAATGAGGAAGCATTAGAAACAATTAAAGAGAGAGGAACAATACACTGTTTGAAGAGGATACTTCTTCCATTCTATAAAATAATATGGAGTTGTTATTACCATATTGAGGGAGAGGATAAAAAAAATAATTCCACAATCATTTACATTCATCAATCAGTCATCTTCTTTACCCTAAAGGACATAACATGGGACGTTAAACTAAATAATAATAATAATAATAATAATAATAATAATAATAATAATAATAATAATAATAATAATTTCATTTTCATTTTTTTTTTACAAAAATCGTGTGTATCTGAAAGCGATATCAACTTGGGTGTTTGGAGTACCCCTTTATGAATTTCTGTGTACGCCACGAACGGTTTCTACAGATGAAAATGTGTATATATGTAGGTGAGGAACTCCACTTAAGAAAACAGAATCAGTGAAAGATCTGGGTGTAATCTATGACAGCTGCTTGTTATTTAAAACTCACGTAAGAAATATAACTAATGAAGCATACAGAAACTTAGGCTTGATAGTAAGAATAGCTAGAGACTTCAATACGATGCATGTGTTCAAGACATTGTGCACATCTTTCGTGAGGTCGAAATTAGAATATGCCGGCCAAATATGGAACCCGAATCATGTTACCTACACAAAACAGATAGAAATGATACAGACTAAAATCTTAAGATATCTCACTTGCAAATAGGTCACTATCCTAAATTTGATTCAGCTGCTACCCTAGTAGGAAATTTTCATTCTAGAGCCCTTGAGCAAAGGAGAAACATTTCTGATGTATTATTTCTATTCAAAATCATTAACAATGAGATAGATTATCCGGAGCTAACGAATAAGATTAAACAATAGGTTCCTACCTTAAGAACGAAGCAGACGCAAACTGGTTTCTTTTTCTGCCAAAAAGTCAGGACGAATGTACTAACGAGGTCTCCTATGTGGAGAATGTATGCTTCTTATAAATGGTACAGCAAGGTAATAAAAGTTTAGATATTTGTAGTATGTCTGCAAACGATTTGCGTGCTGAACTTTCGAAAACCACTTTAGAAAACTATACAGAATACTGTAATTGGGCCCTAAAGGCCTGTTGTATTCTTAAATAAATAAATATTCTTCTAAGTCGTAGTCAAGGGCGCCGATTTCTCTGTAATTTTTTTTGGGGGGGGGGGGACCATTCAGATGCAGAAAGCATATATGAGGATTTTAAGACAAATTACACTTAAATTATGCCAAATATTGTAAATTTATAAATACAATGAGAAGACCCACATGAACTTTGAGGGGGGCCCGGCCCGCCCCCAGGATCGGCGCCCTTGGTCGTAGTGGCTTTCGTAGTTCGAACGATGTTGCTTTTGAATACATAAATAGAACATGCTATATGCATTTTGTAGAAAAAAAGAACAAAACAAATGACGTAATATCCTATAACAAGAGAATACAATTTGTTAACTTATTTTTATTCTGTTTTAAATAGAATTGGTAGGAAACGCCCTACGAACACCTAATTTAAGGGAAAAAAAAGGTGATCGATGAATTCAAACTCACACACAGACACTCAAACACACTTTCAGCCGAGAAAAAAAAAATGTGTCAGAGATGTTGTACAAATGATGGAAAGCGCTATTCATGTCTATTTTTTTTATTCTTCTTTCACTCCCTTGATGTTGAAAGAAAGAAAAAAAAAGAGGAAGGAATAAAAATGTGAGCAAATGGCATGCAATTTGTTGAAGTGTGTTCTAAATTTCGCTTTTAACTCACCTGCTGACGTCATCGCTTCGGCCTCTTCAACGCTGATGACTTCCTCGACGCTGGAGTCTGATTGGACGGCCATCACGGATTTGCCGCCTAAAAAAAAAAAAAAAACAATGTAAAAAAATGTGCTTGATGTTTGAAAATGAAAAACGGCAGTTTTCTACAATATACATACACGTTTATAACATGCGAATTAATCATAGTTTGAGACAGAAATGTTGTCTCTAAACGAAAACATTAGAAAACTAGTACTTTTTGTGTACTTTATAGTCGTAAAATCTAGGAAATTGTGAGTTTACATTATATTTGAAGGAAGGATAAGCACTGTTGGACTATTATTATAGTACTTATCGGTAGTGTGTATTATTGACTGAAAAATGTCGAATGCTTCATTCCACTGATATTGTAGGCGCATATTAGTCAATTGAATTTATGATGCATAATTTAAAACCAGGGCCGATCTACGTAGGGAGGAAAATAGGTTCTCTGCCGCTAAATGTAATAAAACATTTGTTTTACAGCTAGTTTTGCTCACCAGGCTCGAGAAATTTCTGCTATTCTCTCAAAAACGAGAAGTGAAGTACATTTTTCAAATTCGAGACAAGGCAAGAAACATGAGAATTCTCGTCTCGTTTTTGAGATGAGACGAGATATTTCTCGAGTCTTACGAGCAACAGTAGTTTCCAATATCTTAGATCTCAAACATTGTTTCAATGTTACAACATGACTTACAGCATAAAAAACTGTAAATTGATAAAACGCTTGTAAGAACACAAGGAAGAGCATTTGTCGTTTGAATATATGCAAGTTATTACACAATACAGTAGAGCGTCGATTATCCGAACGTCGGTCAACCGAACTGTGTACTCGCTCGCACCTGTTACTCTCCCACCCTACCGTCCATCATCCCCCTCACTCCCAAACCAAGTTTCCCACAGTAGTCGCCGCACTGAACCACCGCTGGCGGAACATTGCTTCTAATGGGGCCTTCATAAGGCGCTGCTGACCGGCCAAGCCGCCAGTCGCTGTGTTTCAACAATCAGCACACATCTGTCGGTTTGGCACTGGCTGTAGAAGTAGCGGCAGTATCAAAGCTGTTCACAGCAACAGCTGCGCCAGCTTAGAGTTGAAGCGTGCCGCTCCGCGCATGGCAAATAAACATGTACAGTTCGATTATCCGAACAAACCAGTTTTCCGAACACCCATGTCTCCCAATTACTTCGGATAATCGACGCTCTACTGTATACTGTAATAATAAATATGGTTGTAATGTTTTTATACAACACTATTC
Source organism: Thermobia domestica (assembly GCF_964235325.1). Lineage (NCBI taxonomy): Eukaryota > Metazoa > Arthropoda > Insecta > Zygentoma > Lepismatidae > Thermobia > Thermobia domestica. Next base: position 24,654 of record NW_027656230.1, on the reverse strand, counting down.
ATGGACGTCTCGTGACACAGAAGAGTTCTGATAACTTGTAGTTGAAATTAATATATATATATATATATATATATATATATATATATATATATATATATATATATATATATATATATATATACGTCATACATTTACAAAGCGAGACAATACAGAATTCTTCGAGAATCGAGACGAGATAACTGTATTTTTCGTTTCGTCTCGTCTCGTGGACAACACTAGCAGGAAGTAGGGGATTGCGAGGAAGCTAATTGAACAAGAAGTAGGAAACTGTGAAATAAGGAAGCCATAAACAGTGTCGGATCCGCGAGGAATCTAACGTCCAAACTCTTGTATAGCAAAACTAGCTCCAATGCCCATTCTTCGTGCGGGCAGACTAAATTTATACAGTAAAACATGTCTTCAACGGACCCTTTATTAAACGGAAACTTGTGTTAAAGGAAATGTTTCACACTTCCATGAATTTGCTCGCAAAAATCGTGTTAAATGTCCTTCATTAAGCAGGAACTGTATTACGCGGCTAACGGAAATCAAAATAAGCGGAAAATTCGAAGTTTCGCATTTAGAAAGTTTCTTAGACATTCTATGAAAGATTAGATATATTTTTAGCAAAACAGACAGTGATGTACAACCCGAACTAGATACGATGGATATACATGCTTTAATTGAGAATTACATGGAAAGTCTGAAAGAAGAAGAGGAGATGGAGGAAGAAGAGAAACAGGGCATTGAGTTGCAAGAAGAATGTAGGCTAAAGATTTATCAAAATTCAAGATTCTGTCTAAACTTTAAAGGAACTGCGACGAAATGACACTGATATGCTTAATGTGGTTTCTCAGGCTAAAGTCTTTGCGAAGAGTTGATCAGACAAGTAGCAATGTGTACAGAAAATCCTCCTTGACTTTTGGAAAAATTAAGTTAAGGTGTGTACACCATTTTTTCTGTTCATTGCAAGTTTTAGTGTATTAATTCGTAGTAGAACTAGAAATAAATACTGTAAATTCACTAAGGTAGGTACAGTATCTTATTTTATCTCAGTATGTCCATTATATGCATGCACTTCTTGTTTGCGTAGGTCTACCTTCGTTAACAGAAAACCTATCTTTAACGGAAATTTTTGCGAGTCCCGTTGGATTCCGCTGAAGGCAGGTTTTACTGTATAAAGTATTATAATCCCCTTCCTCGCTTTGTATGGAAATAACTATAATTTTAAATTGGACTCTCTATTCAGTCTGATTTAAATCCCTTGATTTTTTTTACATAAAAATCGTTGATTTAAATCAAATTCCGAAATAAATTAAGGTGAAAATAAGTGAAACACCGTTATATTTTTACACCGTGAAACACCGTGAATATTTTTAGTTTTTAAGGTATCTATTCGCGGGATGAAGTAATTCCCATGTTATTTAAATGGATGTTTTCTTGTGACACAAAATCTTATCTTCTAGATAGTTGGAATACGAAAAGAAACTTGAAATTTGATTCAGTTGTAGGATTTAGAGGTTCGAGGCCGTAGGCCGAGCAAACGCAGGGGTCTAGGGGCGGAGTCCCCAGCTAGCCAAGGACTAGTCTATCCTACGCAACTTTATGAACATAGAAACTTCCGTAGCTGTGACTGGATTTCAATGATACTTTACTTATACATTAAATGTCAATACTGAGTTCCAGTTCGACGATGGGTGTCTTGGGTGCAAGGGGAAGCTAACCCCCTTACCATATAGACGTGGCAGTGATCATGGAGCTAGAAAGATGGAACAAATGACACTCGGAAGCTTTGACACAAGCGCACAACTGAACACAAACAAAAGCGGGCTTAATTGCTGCACCATGCATAGTTTTTGAGATCTAGCATGAAACATATCCAAACATTTAATTTTTTCCGGGCTACGATGCAAGTCACTTTATGCCTCTTGCTTGTATATATTAAAAAACTTAATACCGTAGGTACACATATATATTATTAGTATTATTATATGTTTAATTATGATAAAATAAGATGGGGATCCCAGGTCTGGGTAGCATTTAATTCATATATTCTGATTAGCATGTAAGAATTATTATCAATATTATTATGTATATATGTTTGTATATTCCATGTATTTTTTTTTCTTAGAGATTCTGAAAAATTATTGACAAAAATCTTTTTTCCCTCTTGATAGTTTTAGATACCAGTTTATTTCTGGATTTAGCCAGCCAGCTTTGGAGAGGGGGGAGACCGTTTTCTCTCGGAGTATCAATGGATTGTTTGTAAGGGAGGTCAAAGCGTCCCTTTGGGTAGTTCCCTATAAATACGAGGAGGAGCTGTCCTCATCTTAATTTTTGGCTAGACTTTACCCTCGACGCCTCGATAATTTTTTTTTTCAGCTTTATGCTGGCTTTTTTCCTTAGTGATCGCATTATAGGTTATGTTAGGTTCCTTAGAAGTTTAGCACTTTTCGAGACTCAGATGAGAGATTCTGAGACAGGAAGTTTCTCAGCTTTTCAAATGAGAGGCTGTATTCCTGGGTAGATAGGTTTGGTAGGGTAGTCCCTGGTTAGGAATTTATTTCTTTTCTGAATTATAAGGATTTAGTTAGAAGTTATTAAGTTATTATATGTGGTTTTAATCCTACTCCTATTTTGGAAATTGGATTTTTCTTAAAGTTTCTCTGAGGCTTTGTAAGCTCTCAGTTAAGTCTGGCTTCTACTTGAGGGCCAGCAGCAGGCTAATTTGGTATTTACGGATCCTATGGTTTGGGTTCGATTCCCTTTATGAAGGCAGGTATCGTGATCGGCCTGCTGGATAGAGTTTATAGGTCTTACTCTTGAGCGATAGAGATTGTGGGCTTATATCGTTTTGTTAAACATCCGACAATTTAACCAGTTCCGTAGTGAGGGACATATTTATTTTCTACTTGAGGAAATATTGCCTTACCTTTAACCTTACCCAATCCTTGTAAACTGATTAGATTAGAATCCTTATTTAGTAGTACTGCCTCTGACAGGTTTTACTACGAGTAGACGTTAGGCCAGGTTTCTGAACGAGTGCCGAAGGAACCTTTGAAAATTAAGGGCTCACTGGAAGGCGTGTAAGTGAATGTAAAGAAGGTGAGTCCGCAGGCCCAAAGATTTAGAGTTACTTTAGTTAAATTAAGGTTTCATTTGATGTTCTTAAAGAGATATCAGAGTAGGAGCTATATCCCGAATACGGGCTATAGTTTGGAATATAGTTTCCGAGAGCCAACTTGTGGACTCGATAACTCTTTGAGAATTAGATTGATTCAAAGTTAAGCCCAAAGATTTTCTTTCATAAATAAAGCATAGAGAGGAGAGAATTTAAGACTTTTATTAACAGGATATGTTCCCGTATGTAATTTCAATGGATTAAATTTTATACCCCTAGACACAGCCAGAAACTGATGTCCTCTGGGTTAACAGGATATTAGAATTTGTATAATATCTTTATTATATATTTTTTAAAATATACAAGAGAATTGGAACAGTTATTCTTAAGATTTCGAGTAAATTGAGGTTGTTTGTAAGACGGGTTGCCTAACATAATTACCATCTCCCGAGCGAGATACGGTCCGTAACTATTATTATTATAATATATACTCAGCACATAAAACTTAATTTCACTTATAATATAACAAATTGATTCCTTGCAACGACCATCGTCACGCACATGCTTTCTTTGCGTTTTTACCATGTCCTCACTTTTTTCACCATGTAATATCAGTCATGTTTTTTTTTGCAATAATTTATTCACATATAGCATTGCTTTCTGACATAAGCAGCAATTTTTAGCACTTTACCCTCCTGAGATATTACACCCCAAAAATGGCATCAAAATCACAAACTTCAACTTTCGGACCTCCATAAATCTGCGAAGCCAGTAGTATCATAGCCGAGGATATTTCTACAGACTCTTTACATGCAAAAGTATTCAGCACAAGACTTATGAACACCCCCCCCACTTTATGAAATTCCAAAATTCAGCCCCTTTAAAAATGTAATTTTCTGTAGTTTTTCTGGTGATTTTATGTATTGGTTTGCAACCCTGCATATTTATTTAGACGCAAAAGTTTATATTGTCGGTGTACCTCTGTCTCTCCTGTAAACATTCGTTTTTGTTTGATGCTCGTCTGATTCGTACGTCCTGAGCAACTGTAATTTTCGTAAACGCTTGCAAATGCAAAAATTGGCATTGTACCGACAACAAAGATGGCTGCCATTCAGGAACACTTGTACATACGACAACGTGAATGATGTTATTGACCTTCTCATACACAAGGGTCATCACACTCAAATTTTTATAATTTTCGGAGATGGTCGAGCAACCATCTTTAGACCACTTCGTATGGATTGACTCTAATGCTTAATAAACATTGTTTGGGATTGAAATAGGTTAACAATTGGTGATTTTAATTCAAAATTCAACCTCAATACTTTCACTTAAATGACATAATTAACATTTAATACTAATTCCTAATGTTTTTTCTTCAGTTCGCGACTTGTATTATACAGGGACAAAGATTTGAATTAAATAAAAAACGATTTAAATAAAAATCAACAAGAATATTTTTAAAAATTATTATTTTTATCAGCCCTGTATTTTTTAGCTTTCTATAAAAAATGTATAAATAAGAATGGAATTGACATCGTCTGTTACATCAAAATGCGGGAAAATCGTCTGTACCGTTTGCAATTAATATTCTAAACATAATTAGCACTTGTCTCCAACTAAGTTTGTACGTATAAATTCACTTCGATTAAAAAAAAAAAATGAATATAAGGGAGAGTGTGTATCCTAAAGAGAAGAAAGGGGGTTTAAATATACCATGAAATTATTCCTTAAATCTTATTCTTTACATGAGAAGAACGGACACTTCAGCTAGTAAGGTACATGCATTTCTTGTCCTTTCCTTCTTTCTTGACCTTTATTTATTGTTGAACATATAAATTATATAAACAAACAATTGAAAATTTCAGGGAAGCTTAAGATGGTCGCGAGGAGCTAAACAACTCTCTAGCTACAGATCTGGATCAGAGATCTGGTGTTGACCAACTCTATAACGTCGTGATCAAACTTTTAAGCATAAGGAACGTTTAATTAATTACTTCATGTTGATACGACGCCTTCAAATTTAGCGGTATATATTTAAAACATCCCTACATAGATTTACTGGAGTCACCCGCGCTGGAAGTATATTAATGGTCTGCGGGACCCTTAGCAACGTCGCTTGTCATAAATTATAAGATAAAATGCAAATAACTCTTTCTTGATGTTCTTGCGAAAAGTTTTGATGACGCCCATATTCTTTGTTTTGTTTCTGAAGGGTGACCCGTAATTACGTATATGATGTTTGACTGACTAGTATATTCTGAACAAAAAGGACTAGCTCAGGAGAGTAATGCTCCAGGAAATAAGAACGGAAAACACAGTTCTGATTGGTTGGCGTTATCTATGTCTTGCTATGTTGCATTCAAATAGCAGTATTCAGACAATTGTTGTTGTCGGTCCTCGTCGTGGCCGAGTGAGCTAGCGCTATATGCTCGTAACGAAAATATCTTTTGGCGTGAGTTCAAACCCGGTCCGAGGAAAGTTTCTTTAACATTTTTATAACACTTTTTAAATTAAAATAATACGAAAATAATACTCAAAAATGTGATTTACTTACTTTTGTGCAGATAAGTAGTAGTAGTAGGAACGGGTTAGAAGCCCCGCAGGGCTCTTTTTGTTGCCCTTGTACTCCATGATATATGGCTCGTTTTGTTCCCCTTGTATTAAATGATATAGATTTTGTGACGAAATTAAAACAACTGAAAACGATAGCGCGTAAACAGCTGGCTAGAGTAGCGCGCGAAAAAACGTACTTCCGGGAGTATTACTCTCCCGAGCGGGTCGTGAACAAAATGCTTCGATTTGGCAACACTGTATAGCCTGAGAATGGGGATAATGGTCGCTGGATGGAGCAGCGCCACACCAGTGCGAGAGTGTCTGAACGAAACATTCCCGAACTGCTGGATCGGTCGACGTGGGTCTGTGGAGTGGCCAGCTCGATCTCTCGATTTTAACAGCACCTGACTTCTTCTTATGGGGCGTTTTAAAGAACAAAGTTTATCAACATCACATACGCAATTTGGCCGAACTACAGGACGTAGGATACCAGAACGAGTCTGTCAAGCTGCTTGGGATGCTCTTCGTCTCCAGTCATGTATCGATTTAGATGGTGCAATGATGGACCACGGAGAACAGAGATTAAAATTCTTGTAAGGAAAAATATGAGAGTAATGTTTATGTTTAATTTTATGTCCAAGTTATGATGTTAGTTTATTTACCTCAGTCTTTGAAACTTCATATGCACAATTATGAGCCACCCTGTATTTTATTTACTTTACAGAGCGTTTACTTTGAAGATAGACTAACTAACGAAGTTTCTACCGAAACACAGCAAAATACACACACACACACACACACACACACACACACACACACACACACACACACACAAAAAATAGTATTTTCTTACCTGTTGTTGGTGGGCAGGCCGTCTGATGCTGGGTTCGCCCCACGCTTTGTGAGAGAAGCCTGAAAACTCCTTGGACGTCCTGCAAAGACAAACAAATAAGAAAAATATTCAGAAAATGAGACAGACATACATCACACAAAATACCTTCAACTGTGAACTTGAGAGGTTTCCACAGAAACTCTCCCTCTCTCTGACCCGTTTATTTCTCCTTTATTAACGTTCAGAAACTATTCTAACGTTGACTTTTCACTGTCACTCTTCTAACTTAATTACGCATTGCAAAGCTTGTTTGCTGATAGGTATCCTACTGACATTGATGTGACAATGGAATATTCCACTTGAACTTCATACACACTAGATAGCAAATGAAACTTTACAACAAACTTGTCATAATATACTGTATATTTTCACATTAAGGTATTCAACAAGAAAGGTGATTAGGTATTAAAGAATTCAAGAAAAAGATTAACTAATAAACTTTTTTTTTTTTTTTTTTTTAAAAAATACATAGAAGTAAAAGTGAAGTTTACAACCTACGGTTTCATTTAAAATTATTAGATCGTTGGAATTCAGGTAACAACAAATTTATATAATGCCAGTAAATTCAAAAAACATTTTACAATAAGTCCTCATTGATACTTTATTCCGTGTAATATTTGGGGACTTTACAAAAGTTTATTAGTTTAGTACCCCCAATCATTTGCTAGAGAAGTATTTAGTCGACAACAGATACACATCTCTTCCCGTAGTTGTTAGCGTGGTCCAATAATAATTAAGCTGTCTTCGAAGCGAGATAAACACATGCACATCTCTTCTCGTAGTTAGTAGCGTGGTCCTGTAATAATTCAGTTCTCTTTGAAGTGAGATAAACACATGCACATCTCTTCTCGTAGTTGGTAGCGTGGTCCTGTAATAATTCAGCTCTCTTTGGGGCAAGATAAACACATGCACATCTCTTCCTGTAGTTGGTAGCGTGATCCTGTAATAATTAAGCTCTCTTCGAAGCGAGATAAACACATGCACATTTCTTCTCGTAGTTGGTAGACGTGGTCTGTAATAATTCAGCTCTCTTTGGGGCGAGATAAACATGCACATCTCTTTTCGTAGTTGGTAGCGTGGTCCTGTAATAATTCAGCTCTCTTTGGGGCGAGATAAACATATGTACATCTCTTCTCGTATGCACATCTCTCGTCCGTGGTCCTGTAATAACTCAGCTGTCTTCGAGGCGAAGATAGTATGGTAGGGAACAACCTACTCTTTACATTATGTGGGTTGATCTCTTACGAATATTATGGTCTGTAAACCTGCAACTACAAGAGATTCAAGCCTCAGTTGCGATTGGGAGCAGATGAAATTTGACCAGTCTTGTGGGCAGCACTATAGTAATCGCGACCTGGATTTACCATTTTTGCCACCCAATAGAACGTGAGGGTGTGTTCCAGTAGCAACTCTCACTGATGAAATTTTGCCAGTGTCCTCTCTCGCGCTATACGGAGAACATCTGAGGATGCCGTGTTGCCGTTAAGTTTCGTTTAGTTGTTATTTTGAAATTTTTGCTGTTATTATGGTTACCATTTAATTCGAATACTTGTTAGTGTTCGTGTTTCGCCCAGTAACGTAGCGTGAAGTTTGGAAATGGGTAGGCTGAAATTAGATTCGTAGCTAGAGGGCAGCTAGGAGGGGCCCAATCCCCTTTGCAATTTTTGTTGTATGTATATATGAGTGCAAAGTGAATTTGTTACTCCCCTCCAAAAAAACATCCCGCCCTTTTTAAACGATCACGTCTTAGTGTTCTGACTACGCTGTAATGCTTGATAGAAAAATGCTAATTCATGCAATATATTTTTCATACAATGCAAGAAAAATTATAAGAGTGGTTCTGCTTCATATTTCCCTTACACATACCACGGTTTCCTTACATATGCGATACTCGCATATCACACATACACTGTATTACTGTTTCAAAGAAACAAACAAAAACGGATAGCTATAGGACGCTCTTAAGTGTAACTTCCCCAAATCATAGATAAATTTAAGCCTTCACCCACAAAGACTTCACCACAACAACATATATCAGCATGCTAATGAAAAATAGTGGAGCAGTAGCTCACAGTCAATTGATGATTTTTACAGAAAAAGCTATTTTTAGATGGAAAGTATGAAAAAAAAACTATACCTCATCTGAGGTCTCCTTCAGTATCGATCTTCGAAAAACTTGCGGATAGCAATGCAACGCAAAAAATACAACAAGCAATTATAACTGCTATGTCAATTATCGAAAACTAAAATGTAAATTTTACGCTGTAATAACGCAAACCAGTACGCAATAAGGTCCCTAATTTATTAATACTATTCATAATAACATTTTTATTCTCTCTGTCTCTTTTTTTTCTTGGTCAAAACTCGTTACTGAATGTGAACTTCTAAATTTTTCATAGTCTCTGTTTTATACTTTCTTACAAGACCGCATCCTGTCGCTTTTGTTTCGCCAAACACCCGAAAGGCTAGCCTTTCATCAACATTCGTCCACTTTCGTTGCATCACGTTGAATTTGTGTATAGCTCAAGAAGTTTTCGTCTGCTGAGGGTGGCGGGAAAGTGATTGTCACCGCCCCATTCTCCTAATTCCATGAGAGAAGCGGAAGGCTAGCCGCCGATAGCCTTCAATGCGTTCTTGCAGAAGTTTCGCTTCAACTCGCTTGATGTTTAAACAGCGTATTATAAAATAAATCTATTTTAATAAAATTAATTGTATCAATATGCAAAAGCAACATTTGATGCTGATGTATAAATAAATGGATAGGCTAAGCCTTATAGCCTTAATGGACACTACGTCGCTGGTTTCGCCATGCCTTCTAAAGTTTGACAACGTTGTTCGTGCACTTCTGCTATTTCACTTTTTCTCAAGTATGCGTTCGGAAGGCAGCTCCACGAATCATCCCGAATTCTTCCGATGCATCACACGTGAGTTCTATGATTGGTGTAGAGACCAAGCTTCACGAGTCGTCGTGGTCACAATAGTTGGATTCAACTCTTAAATCTCAAACACTGCTTTAGTGTTTCATGATTCATAATATTAAAGAAAAAAAACTAAAATTTGATAAAGTGATTCTACAAACACAATGAAGAACACCTATCAACGTTTAAAGATACGCAAGTCTTTACACAATAGAGCTGCATTTGCAATAATAGATATCGTTTAAATGTGTGTGCGTGTGTGTTTTATGTGATATTCTTTGTGGACTTCTCGTGACACGGAAAGATTCTGATAACATCTACATGAAATTAAGAAAGAATCAGGGGATAAATTTTGTACATAAGGTTACAAAATGAGACGAGATTCGAGAAATGGATTTCGAACATCAAGACGAGACAGAATTATTCGAAAATCCAAACGAGACTTCTACAAAATTTACCGAAGAAGACGAGAAAACCGTTTTTCCATTTCGTGAGCAACACTAATGCACAAAGACATACTTCTTTTACTTCTACGTTTTAGTAATTTCATGTCATAATCATGGGTGCCCGAAGGTGGGGGCAGGGCGAGGCCCGGCCCCCTCCCTGGCTCACGAAAGTATTTACGTAATATAGCAAACAACGTATATTAAATACCAGAAATACCAGACATAATATAACAACCATGGAGAGAGGCTCCCCCTCTAGAAAATTTTCTTTGGGCACCCTTGGTAATAACGGACTGGAATTATCCTCAGCTCATACGTTCTTGGCACAGAAGATTCTTTACTGCTATTTTAAAAAAATAAACCTTCAATTTGATCCCTTCAACTGATCCAATTGTTACAAACAAAATTCCAATCAGAAACTAGTATCCCAGAAGAACAACTGTTGAAGACGTTTCTTCACAAGAAATTCACAAATCGTCATGATTGGCTTGTTTTGTCTACTTTTTCAATATTTAAGAATAAATAATGCTGCATATTTTTACTGGGTTATTTCTACTTTTAATACAGTCAGTAAGCGAAATAAGGGACATTTTATAAAGGTATGGTTTGCGCTTGAGAATTAAACTATTATACAAGAATTGTACTTCGCAGTGCATGTCATAAATAACCTTACCCCACTCACAGTGATACTTTTGTTTCTTTATAAAGGAGCATTTATCCGCTCAAACCCAAGTAATTAACATTAAGCGTAGTATTTTGATATTAAGTCCAAGCTTACATTGCTGTATTTACTGCATACAGTTACATGAGCTGTGAGTAATCTAAATTTGTGTATCTTCTTTGCAAATGACACATCTCATTTACAAATAAATAAATATTAGCATGGACTGAAAAAAATTGCAAAATTGTTCTTCTAAGCCATAATACCACGAAAAAGCTGCGAATCGGGAAGACTGAAAAGAAGTACAAAAAATAAGGAAAATCGGTTTATATCTTCCGGTCTCGCATGTGCTCTAAATTTTGCCGATTTTTTTTTTTATAATACACATTTCTACGATGCTTTATCTTACTTAATTAATCGATTTTAAAATTTAATAGTACTAGTTGAGTCTTACTCGAACCGATAAATTAGAAAGAGAGAGAGAGAAAAAAAGATTTGTTCAAATCGGTCAAGGCTTTCCATTCGCGCGATGGCTACCAATTCTAAGAAATTCAGGCGCTCGTTGTATGAATTGATAACTGTTGCACGAGCGAAATACTTTGACCGATTCGAACAATTCTTTTTTTCTAAATCATTACCGATTTGAGAAAGATTCAACTGAGGTATTACATTTAAATATTAATACGTTAAGTAAGATCATCTGCATTATATATATATATATATATATATATATATATATATATATATATATATATATATATATATATATTCGGCAGACTTCAGAGCACGTGCGCGACCGGAAGATTTAAACTGATTTTACTTATTTTTCTACGTCTTTTTAGTTTTCTCAATTCGCAACTTTTTCGCGATATTACGAATTGAAAAAACAATTTTACATTTTTTTCTGGCTTATTCTAATAATTGTCCCAGCGATATGCGTTATTGAGGGATTTCATTGTATACACAGTGATTAATTAGCACGTTAGTAATGTTGTAATGAAAAACGCGACTCTCTACTTACTGGTAGCCCCCTCAAGCAAAGCCTGAAATGATGCTACTCGTTCAAACTGATTAATGGAAATGGGGTATTCATTTTTGGCCCACCCTGTGTAAGTAAGAAATGTAAGTACAGAAAACGAACTTTTGTAAATTATTAATACTTGGCAGAGATGCGGGAGGGTCTCTTCAAAATTCAAGGAAGGAGAAGAAATATGCTATCTGACATTTCCAGTCGAAGGCGCATTCCTTCTTTGACATAAAATGATTTCAGACTTCTTCTAACCAAGACGAGTAGTGACAAGGGAGTTATATCGATATATTGAGCTGTGTCGTATCTCGGAGCACATTCAGCGATGCTTCCACATCGCAACCAATTCAAGAAGACGACAGAAACCAAGTCAGCCAAACTTTTTCTTCTTTCTTTTTCTTTTTATAGGAAACATTCTCTGCTTTCTTCTTGGATCAGTGTTGCCATCTATATACGGATGAAACTCTGAATTGAGAGTAATTTGCTAGAACTGAATGACAAAAATTGAAAATGACAGTAAGAGACTCACCAAATATTCTTAATGTAGTTTTTTTCTTTTTTCTTTCTTTTTTCTTTGTTAGCATTGTCCATATAAGATAGTTATGTTAAATTTTTTAAAAACATATTGACGTAGTATAAACGAGCCTTTTCATCATGGCACTAGCTTTATTTCAAGACAACCACATCCATACATCGTATTCAATTCATAGACAGTTACATTACGAAAACCAATATTTGGACACATCCTCTTAGAATCAGTGGTAGAGCGTTCACCTCTGGTGTTTGGGGTCCCGGGTTCGATCCCAGCCCCCGCTAAGTGAACTTTGTGGTGGACAAACACCGTGCTCGTGGGTTTTCTCGGGGTTCTCCCGTTTCCTCTCACTTTCTTCATTCCACCATTTCACTCATCTCTCATCATCACCGTCTCCTTTAGCCTAACCGGCATAACCGTGGGACGTAAAACTCAAAGATTTCATTGTGGGCCGCGGTGGCTCAGTGGTAGAGCGTTCACCTCTGGTGCTTGGGGACCCGGGTTCGATCCCAGCCCCCGCCAAGTGGACTTTGTGGTGGACAAACACCGTGTGCGTGGGTTTTCTCGGGGGTCTCCCGTTTCCTCCCACTTTCTTCATTCCACCATTTCATTCATCACTCATCATCACCGTCTCCTTTAGTCTAACCGGCATAACCGTGGGACGTAAAACCCAAAGATTTCATTACATTTTCAAAGATTTCATTTCATTTCATTTTCATCCTCTTAGAAATAAAATGAGACAAATTTAATTGCAAATTAACTTCTTCAAGAAAAAAAAAATCAGGGGACAGCGTAGGCTAGTGGTAACAGCGTTGGACTCATGTCCGCGTGGTCCCGGGTTCAATTCTCAGCCGGTGCTTCCTCATCATTGGCGAGGCGTCCAGCCAGCGTCGTGAGGTAAACTGGGGATTCACGTATATGAAAGACGTGACGGCCCCTAGGTCTAGAAAGCTCCCAATACGCCGGTCAATGACAAGGTGACACAGCGCGCTCGCCGCTTGGCTGATGTAGTTCAGCCGGTTGCTGGCGGATGGCGCTGCAGTAGGCTTAGGCTCAATAAAGCGCTGTTGCGACAAGTGGTTATTGGTTTTTCAAAGAAAATGAAATTTATGCCGATTAGGCTAAAGGAGACGGTGATGATGAGAAATGAATGAAATGGTAGAATGAAGAAAGTGGGAGGAAACGGGACAACCACCCCGAGAAAACTCACGAGCATGGTGTTTGTTCATCACAAAGTCCACACGGCGCGAGCTGAGATCGCACCAGCGACCCCAAGCACCAGAGGTGAATGCTCTACCACGGAGCCACCGCGTCCCCTGTTTTTTAAAGAAAAAGATGAAGCACAAAATACCAAAATTTATCCATAATTTTATTGTATACAATTTTCTTTTTGCCAAACGCTTGCCTCTTTGTTTTTATAATAGTACTTGGTGTCGAACCTTATACATAAACCAAACAATAACAGTGAAAGAATAATTGCCAGAAACTCGATATTACAATGAAAATTATTATTATTATTATTATTATTATTATTATTATTATTATTATTATTATTATTATTATTATTATTATTATTATCATTATAAGGGACAGGGGTTACCCGAAAGGATCCGTTGTTATGCTGAAAACCCTAATATACGTAATTTGTATTAAGATTAGAAAGAAACGTACTTAAAAATATGGCGAAATATTTCTAACCATAAAATTTATATGGAACCTGCGAGAAAGTACACTGTAAAAAATCGTTGTGTTATTTCAACAACATGCCTATGTGTTAACACAATTGTGTTAAAATATAACACAAACAAGTGGTTAGAACAACTCACTCTCCATTTGGAGTTGTGTGTCAAATGCCGGTAGTTGAAATGACACACAGCCTATGTGTTAAATTAACACAAGTGTAGAATCTTCGGTGTTGTTTTCTGCGTGATTGCCAAATATGTTGGGCATCTAATTATAAAGGCTTATGAGTTGAAGCTACAGACAAACACAGTAGAAAGAAATACTAAACAAATTACGCAAAATTTCACGCAAAATTTCAAAATGCAAACTGCGCGATGTGTTTTCAATTGTTTTACATAATGTTTCTGAAGGATCCCTAACAGCACAAGATGTGCTAGGCATGTGCCATTTAGATGTTCCAAATTTATCTCCCACATTTGATGTATTTATTGCTTCTTTTTCTAAGCGATTGTCTACTAGAAGCAACAAACACATCAACTTTATTAGATGGCAACTGGCGCCGATCATTTGAAAGTGAATATGGAAGAACTATAAAATAAAGTAAATAGACAGTCGTCATTTTGTTATAAAATTAGGTCTACATGGCGAGCAGATTTTATCTTATTCCGAACGGTTATCGTCAAATATACGCGGCTTAAAAGAGCACTCTGATTAGCCAAATTCAAAAGACCTTAACAATTTATCCGTCTACAAGCGATGTTTTCTTTATCGTCTCCGTGGCCAAGTCGGAAGAGCACGCCGCTAGCAATTGAAAGGTTGGTGGTTCGTGCCCCCCTCCTCGCCACTGGAGTACATTTTTTTACTTGTTTAAAGTTTTTTTTTTTAAGACTAAGCATAATGTAAACACATTACGCATATATGCGATTTAACGTATTTTGAGGGAGTAATTTTGTGGTTCATTAACGCTTACGGCACGGCTCAACACCGGTTGTGTGTTAAAGACATAACACACCCCCTGTGTTAAACGCCAACACCGCGGGGTATGGGTTGAACTAACACCGCATAGTGGTAGTCACGCTGGAACCACTGCCCTGTGTTAAAATTAAGTTGAATTAACCCAACCATTTTTTACTGTGTAAGAATAATTAAAATTGGTATATGTATGTTCACTCATAATTTCAACATAGATATACCAATTTTAATTATTCTTTTTCAGTTTCATACATTCAGTATCAGAAAGTACATACTTTCTTGCAGGTTCCATATAAATTTTATGGTCAGACATATTTCGGAGACCTTTCTTTTTATAAAAAGTTAGTGCACAACCTTTAGTTTAGGTATCTAACTGAACTACTGGGGGTAATGAAATAACGGGTTAAAATTAAATAAACTATAAAGAAAATAGCCGACTTAGAGATTGCTTGATAAGACTACCAGCGGGTTAATATAACGCTCACGATGCATAATATTAATCTTTCCGTGTAAAAATATAACGCTAAAATGAAACTGTGCACGACAAATCTATATAAAGACCTTAAATATACATATTTTTTTTAAAAAATTATCAACTTAATGTATGACTTCAATTTAAATTGAGGTAAAATTCGGGGAAGTATCCTGTGTACATGTAGAACAAGGTATGTATATTTATTGGTGACTGCGCTTGTGTGGTTCCGAAAAAAAAAAAGAAAAGAAAAGAAAGAAATCATTAGAGTAAGTAGAATACGTTCCGGACAAGCGTCAAGATGCAAACAAGTGGGAAAAAAATAGTACGTGCTGCTCTCTATTGAACATATTTAACACCTTTCAAATGTTTATATTATACTTATGTTCAAGCCTTTAGTCATTTAAATTGAAAAATTGATTTCATAAACATATCTTACAAAAAAAAATTTGATAAATAGCAACTCTTTAAACTGAAGAAAAAAACTAAACTGAAGGTAGCGGTACTATGTACCGTTGTGTACCACCAGAAAAAAAAAATAGCACTGGTTATTTGCAAGAAGAAACTGTGCTAGGTCAGAACTTTTCTTTTTAAATAAGGAGTCTACGATAACTCACTTCTATATATATATATATATATATATATATATATATATATATATATATATATATATATATATATATATATATATATATATATATATATATATATATATATATATATATATCAAGTAAACAGTCTGGGCATAAGCAAGAAAAAGAATAAGCTCAACTCTTCCATTGTTAAAACTCTTAAATAAATAAAACATAGACAAACTCAAGTGAAAGAGATAAATCCTTTCTTTTTCTGTTTCTTTCTTTTTTTAAAACTTTGTTTCATTCCCCGACAAATCGCAAACAAGGCTCTCATTTTATCGGCAACTGGCAAGACGAATTGTTAACAAGAGAATTTTCAGCAGTTGTTTCCAATTCTCCTTGCAGAATTATTTATGAACTAGCTGAAAAATAAACTCTTCAGAATTAAGTTACTACTTTCCCCAAAGGCCTTTAAGTGAAGCTTTTGTCTCGCTTTTGTTTCACAAAGGCAAAGAAAGAGGAATTGAGGGCAGTAGAATGAAAGGAACACACACATACAACATTATATATATATATATATATATATATATATATATATATATATATATATATATATATATATATATATATATATATAGATAGATAGATAACGAAATAGCTCCTTAGTAGGTAAGCGGTTAGCGTACGCGCCTTTAACGTGGGGGACTCGGGTTCGATTCTCGGTGGGAGCTCATGCGGTTCGGATTGCACGTTAGTCAGTAGGTCCCGTTTCATATAGCCCCGCTGCTGAAAGGGACTTTAAACTCAAATTCAACTTAACTCAATATAGAACGAAATATCTAAATTCCCAAAGATACCTTTATATATTAAAAAGTAAATGTATTGTTAACTAATAATAATAATAATAATAATAATAATAATAATAATAATAATAATAATAATAATAATTATAATTATTATTATTATTATTATTATTATTATTATTATTATTATTATTATTATTATTATTATTATAAACAGTATGGCTAAAATAAAACTGCCAAAGATATGCTGGGATGATTTCATTAGGCGATAACTTATGACGGGGTAAGAATCCTCCGGCAATAAATTGCTTCGGGCCGCAAAATGTTTAAATCCTGCATTGATCCACTGTGGTTTTATACATGACCAAAAATTGTATATTTTGATCTCGGAAAGGGAAATCATATTACTATAATCTGTAATAAACAAACGCCTACATGGGAAAGCAATTCTACAATAATAAATTAATTTAGTATGTAAGACAGAATGTGAAGAAAAGGGCATAAAATATTCCGCCCCTAGGCTCCAGGTTGCTCAGCCTAAGCCTAATCGTTGTCTGGTGTAAACTTCCGGGCAACGTCCAAATATTGGAGAATAATGAAAACACATTTTTAAATATAAGCTACTGTTGTCAGATTTTTCAGAGAAGAAAGAAGGAAGATTTTTATGATTTGATATTGGAACAAAACAGGAAAATTTTACGCTTTTTTGGGGACGAAAAAGGAAGATTTTAAAGATATTTGGGGGCAAAAAGTAAGCTCAAACAACGTAGCCTATAATTCATTAAGTGGAGTATAAATACTCTCAGCTATTATTTAGAGTAAATTTCTATTGTTGAGGGTTGTGTAGATTTGACAATATCTATAACAAAATTGCGACCAGTCAGCGAGGTGAAAAACTTCTTTGTTTTAATGATAATTTATATAAAATAAATTATAAACGTGATAGAAAGAGTTATTGGAAATGCAAGGACGGATTCAATACAAGAGTCGTTGTCAGTGATGGAACGATAGTGAAATCTGTTTCTGGTACACATAATCATAAACCTCAGCATGCATCAAATGATGCAAGAACAATTGAAGACTCGCTGTAGAAAACAATGCAAGTGTCAAAGACAATAGTTACTGTAATAGTAGAAAAAATATAGTAAATTGTTTCCAAGTGTCACAAAATAGAAAATACTATTGCTTAGAAATACAACCTACCATATAGCAAAGTGACGCTATGTATGGAAATCTAACTAAGGCATAAACGTGTTTTTTTTTTTAAATAAAATAAGTGAGACAATTTCAAGGTGACACTTAACATTGTGTTCTACAGCGAGTCTTCAATTGTTTATAATATGAAGATAGCGACGGAAGAACTAACATCAACAATTACTAACTAGTAAGATATATATATATATAGGCAAGTATATAGTAATAGTTATAATAAAGTATAAGTAATTTTGACACTGAAGCTTTTCTGATTACTTCTAATATTTATTCTTGCAACTTCTCCAAAAGTTATTTTAAAACTTTAGATGTGGAACTTTTTCTAAATGGCATTCTAGCTAGCACACAAATGCATAGCCCATTTAAAAAAAAAAAAAAAAAAAAATTGCAGTGTAACACAATTAAGCGGTCGTAGTTACGCAATATTCCGTTTGTCTTTACTTTCTCGAGAGAAATTATGACATTTTTTTCTGTAAGTGTTTAAAATTAATTTATTTTCTTCTTTCCAGGTTTTTTCACATTATATCCACACAGCTGTTTCATATTATATCCACACAGAAACTTGATACACTATTTTGCAAGGATGTTATAAAATAGAGGATCTGCCCATACGTATCTTCATCATATGAACTCAATGAAGCCACAAAACAACCGAGCATCATCTGAGCCGGAACGTCTGATTGGCTACTCTCGTTTCCGCCATGATTGTTGGCTCGAAACATTGCGATCTTAGTGGCGCGGAGTGGGCATAGTAGGTGTGGCAAAGCAGTGATGTATGGTTTCACGATTTTGTTGTATGGGCAGATCTATTTTATAACATCCTTGCTATTTTGGGTGTGAAAGACTTAAGAACAGTGAAATTTCATATATTGATTCTGTTTCATATTATCTCCACATAGAAACTTGATATACTACTTTGGGTGTGATAATAAAATTTATGCTCTTGTAAGATATTTGAGTTTAATTTGTCTAAAATAGAAGAGAAGTGGTAGTTGAGAATAAAATAAATCCCCCTTTGTTACAGATACGGAGTGAAAATTCCCTTGTATGTTGTAAGGTGAAACGGGAAAAGGACAAATGGGAATTCCCGTTCCGCCTTAAGATAACATCCTTATTGGTTGTCTTTCAAAATGTTTTGAGGACGTAAGGCAAAACGGGAAAAGACCAAATGGGCATAAATTTAGTTGTCTACATTCTTTCACGACACTGCAAAAGTAGACATGTTATCACTTAACGAGGACAAAATACATGAAAAATTAAGACAGCAGCGCTATTAATCTGAAGCTAGTGACTCATGAATGACGGTAAGTATACATGATGAATTTTTCGTGAGTGTCGTGACCGACAATGCAATAGATATATCGTACAGAAGAAAATTAAGCACTGTTGCATAAGACTTCCGTGCAAGTAACAGGCTGTATGAAATTGCATGCCAAGAAACCAATAAAAACTTGAAAACGAGTTACGTTTTGTAATGAGGTTAAAAAATAAAGCAACAGGTTGCACAGACTTTTAAATACGGGAAGAATCAACAGCTTAATAATATAGGGCATTGCAACAGAAATTAATGTAAGTGTTGATCTCTCTCTTTCTTTTTGGGAAGAATGAAAAAAAGACCAATGCATAATAAAGCAAATTTAGTTTAAATAAATAATAATTCTCTCACTCTATACTGTTGATGTTTACTGAAACAAGAAATTATAATATCTTTTACTAAGAATGATTACTATTCCTCAGTTTAAAACATTCTAAAAAGCAGTTACGTCTCCCTTTCTAACTATCTAGAAAGTTAAGATTGCAAAGGTCTCCAAACCACGGCCCGCGACCACGACAAACCCCGTCCGCCATGGTGTATTTTTTTTATAAATTGTAAAATTCACTAGATACAATAAATTGTAAATAACTAACACCTATCAACGTTTAAAGATAAGCAAGTGATTACGTAATGTACTACAATAATAAATATGGTTTTATATGTTGTTATATCGTGTTCTTCGTGAAATTGTCGTGACGAGAACGGATTGTAAGAATTTCCAAGTGAAAGAAAGAAAAATATCACCGGAGATAACATTTTTTTTTTACATAAATTTACAGAACTTGACAAAAATTTTCAGACAAGACGAGAGACCTTTTGAGAACTAGACGAGACGAAAAAGAATTCTTCGAGAATCGAAACGAGACGAGACATGAAAACCTTATTTCTCTTCTCGTCTCGTCTATTTAGAGACTACTACTATATACAGAATACAAGAAGGACGCTGAAATGAAAACATTAAAGCTAAACCAAAATGTACAGACAGCTCGTGTTTACTTTGAAAGTTCGCAACAATGATAGGCGTAGTTTGAAGAATGGTAACACGAAGTTGGAACACAAGAGTAAAAGAAAAAAGCACCAGTGGTACCTTGCACCAAAGAGGAACAGCGTTCTGCTATTCGACTGTTATAAGTAAAAAGGGATCAAATATCTAATACTATAGTGCTGCCAAAATGTCTTAAGCCGTGGCAAAAATGTGAACTAAAGCTCACACCCTCAACACACCCACGCATTGAGCCAATAAGAGTTCAGCTACTGCTAAGCGAGAGAGCCTTGCAGCCGTCTGCGTCAAAGGCAGTGGAATTCCTTCAGCCGATACCAGCGCTTGGAACCGAAAACTAGGTGTCAAGTCAATGTGGTATATTTATACAACAAATGTATGAATAGAAGTTTTACAAATCCTGTTAGCTCTGTGACAAAATACGTGCAATATAACAATACTTCCAAATAATAATAATAATAATAATAATAATAATAATAATAATAATAATAATAATAATAATAATAATAATAAAAGTATTGAGCTGAGATGTCTACTAAAAGAAAAAGAAAATATCAGATGCTGGCAATTCTGCAGACGAATATAGTAAAAAAAAATGATTTTTAACCTTCTTAAATAACTAAAACTGACAACTATGCACAAATTTCTGCAAGGTCTTAACACAGCTATCTAATAATCCACTGACAAATTCCTGTAGAAAATGCTCTCAAAATTCATTTTTCTGTCGTTACCTCCATCGACTCCTTTCATTCCCCTAAACCTCACTCCTTCAGAACAGTACTAAGATGACATTCCAACCTTTACCCCTCACCCTTGAGAAAGAGATGATTCTGTGACGTAATCAGAAATTCAGAAGCGTTTCTGCTTCTTCTCTCTGTATCTGCTTCCACTGAAGATGATGACAGAAAGGTTTTCTTTTCTATCTTCTTTCCTGCTAAGGAGCAAAATTGTATCGATTCTTCTTCCTCTTGTGAAACAGAATATACCAAAAAGGAAAGAAATCTTCCTCTTTTTTTCCTCTCTTCTTTTGTTGGCAACACGGAGATCAATCACCAGCATGACGAATGGATGTCATAAACGGCGGAAGTGGTTTCCTCAAAGACACCAGACTACAGACGAGTTATTCTGGATTAAATCCGTCCAAAGGAAAGATAGCACAAAATCTCACGTCGCATTTATACGTACATACACAACAGAAAACAGGCGAATTGTTCTTGGTTATGTGAATGCATGGAAAGAAAACAAATAATAATAATAATAAAAATATTGTTATCCAAAATCTTTGAATTTGTCAGAGCTGTAACGAATCCAACTTCAGTATTTGTATTGTAGCTCTTAGAAGCATACGAAAAGAAAAACAAGAAATTGAGTGGATCCTCGCCATGAACCATCGGAGTCTTATGTTTTTCGCTTTTAAAGGAAGTTTCCTTACATGTTATACTTACCCGCACGACATACAATAATATGAGTGTTGCATAACAAGCGGGCGTTTTCCTACCTAATCTTGATTCAATTTTCCACGTTCGTCTTTCAAACAAAAATGAAATCCTTTCAAGTATGGATGGCGTACACATACGCCCTTCGCACTATAGAGATATAGAACGAACGTTGTGGTATAACTACAGTATAAGAGCTCTGAATTTCGTTCTATTGGATCTGAGTGTGGATGCCGCAGACACTCTCAGATATATCAATTTCTCTACGGAGTCTAAAAGTAATGTTGTCGCAAAAAGATACAAGCCTTCCCCGCTGTAGAGGTCTGCACGAGCCGGAATATTTAGCCCGAGCCCGGCCCGGCCCGGCCCGTGAATTTATAATGTGAGGCCTGACCCGAGTCCGAAATATATTTTAGCATTTAGGTCCGAGCTCAGTAGTTGTGGGCAAACTACTCGCCCAAATGAATATTCATGAGTGTGTACTTTTCTGACATGGTAGCACTTGGTAATGCACGTTTTAAAAAATGGATACACCCTTTTTTTTGCATACTAATGACACATAATGTATGCAGGTGCGGCCGGAGGTTGTATAAAGAACGTGACACATAATAAATTGGTTTCCGGTCAAAAGAAATGTTAATTGGACAAGCAGAATACAGAAAAAACCTTTTCGGAAATAAAATATGCAGATCACACACGTAGAACAAGGTAATTCATTAATATTCAGCACATGTAACGCGACAGCTGCTGCTGGAGAATTTTCTAGAAATTTGGATCGTTGGTATGAGTGAAAGAAAGCACTAGAAGCTTCCAAATCTTTTTTCTAAGCTTATTATTGTTGGAATAGGGGAAAGAACACACTCGAAACTTCTGGAAAGATTTAAGGGCATATAAATACTGATGCATTTGCATGATGTGTACATTTAGAAAGAATACAGCAGGAACATCAAGTGTTAAGTTTGCGAAGAAGATATTTTACTACTAGGAGAGATTGGAAGATTGGTAAGTAATAACGTTGTAGTTTTTTGTATTATACTTGTTCATTTTTATATGGGAAAGGGACATATTGTAATTGTTGGGAGTATAAGGGGACGGAACTGTTTGGTTTAATCGGGAATTAATTGCGGATTTTCCGGCATTGAAAAAATATGACTCGGTGTACTTTTATGGAATTATAACGTGACTAAGATATAGTATAATGTAATATGGAGGGTAGAGGGAATCATCATTAATGATTGCACCGGGAATCGAACCAGAGCTTTTCCACGTGAAAAGCCGTACGACAAACACTTTGCTTAGCAGATGTTGTTACTTATATGTAGCTATGAATTGTGTAAGACATAACAGGTATATAAAAATATATTGTACAGAAAGTTAGCAGAATGCGCCCCGGGACTCGAATTACTATTCTCCCACGTGGAGAACCGTACGACAAACATTTTGCTTGCAGTGCGAACTTGTTACTTATATATAGTTATGAATTGTGTAAGACATAACAGGTATATATAAATTATATTGTACAGGAAGTTAGCAGAATGCGCCCCCGGGAATCGAATG
Source organism: Thermobia domestica (assembly GCF_964235325.1). Lineage (NCBI taxonomy): Eukaryota > Metazoa > Arthropoda > Insecta > Zygentoma > Lepismatidae > Thermobia > Thermobia domestica. The sequence goes on along the minus strand of NW_027656230.1, from coordinate 1,497 downwards.
AGTATTCTCCCAGGTGGAGAACCGTACGCTAAATTTTATGCTTGCAGTGTGAACTTGTTACTTATATATAGCTATGAATTGTGTATGACATAACACGAAGTCAACAGAATGCGCCCCCGGGAATCGAACCAGAACTCTTCCACGTGAAAGCCGTACGACAAACATTTTGCTTAGCAGATGTTGTTACTTATATGTAGCTATGAATTGTGTAAGATATAACAGGTATATATAAATTATATTGTACAGAAAGTTAGCAGAATGCGCCCCCGGGAATCGAATCAGGGCTATCCTACGTGGAGAACCGCACGCTTGCTTGCACTGTAGACTTTTTTCAGTTATAAATGCTATATTTTTACTGTGTATGAACAAACTTATATTGGATAGGTAGTTAACAGAATTTGCATTGCGAATCGAACCATGGCTCTCTTACATGCAAAGCCAATATGGTTGGGAACGTTATTGTTACGTTGAATATCATATTTGTAATTTGAAAAGTTGTAATACGGTAACTAATTGCATTTTTTCTTTTTTGTTTTAGGTGCTGAAGCAAATAATAAAGTGATAGGAGCGAGAAAAAGCAGAGAGCACGAAAGGCGTGGATTTGAATTGGATTATCACTTAAACAGAGATAAATTAATATTCGGTAAGTATTATTATTATTATTATTATTATTATTATTATTATTATTGTAAACTTTTGTGTTTTATTTCATAAACGCTAGTGTAACAATGAGGATATATGGCGACAGAACGTTTAACGTTACCGCAGATTGAACTTAAGGGTTTTTCATGTTGAAAGCTAATGCAATAAAAAGAGACCCGAGATTGTTTGAACATATTACCCAGGACGAAATGTAGTAGTGAAGTTGAAAGGGAACTTATATTTTGTAATTGGAAGTCGTAATACATCAAATAACTAATTCTTAATTTCTTTTATTGTTTTAGGTGGTGAAGGAAATAAAAAATCTTAATAGAAACACTGGAGAACAAACCTTATTTTCCTGAATTGTTTGCTGTTGAAATATAGAGGTGCTTTTAGTGAAAAGGAGTTATAGATTGCTTTTAAAGCATGGATTCAATGAAACCGTTGGATCTTAGTACAAGAGGTGAAAGTGATTTTGCAGAATCATCATCTTTGCCGGGAACAGAGGTTTTATCCCAACCGCTGGTGATTCCGCACTTTCCGCCATTGGAAACAGAAGTTACCCCGGCCAACTTGGATGTATTACCGGGAACAGAATTTTCATCCCAACCGGTGGTGAGCCCGCAATCTCCGCCACTGGAAACAGAAGTTACCCCGGCCAACTTTGATGTATTGACGTTTTTATCGGGGACATCCCAACCGGTGGTAAGCCCACAATCTCCGCCACTGGAAACAGAAGTTTTCCCGTTACTTGATGTTGAAAACGAAATAGAAGAATATCCCCCTACACCTTCACCAACAGTGAGTAATTCCCCGGTGCAGAATTGGGAGTTGGAAGAATTTTTGAAGTTACCA